>NW_015626422.1:83518-98013 GCF_001515625.1 Sinocyclocheilus rhinocerous
AAATATATTAATTTTAATATTTTGTGACCTCATACAGTATATATATACCCATTTAGCCATCCTTTATAATATTAAAATATATATATATTAATTTAACAATCTCATATATCTATCTATACCCATTTAGCCATCCATTGTAATATTAAAATATTTAGTGACCTCATATATTTCTATACTCACTTAGCCATCCATTACAATATTAAAATATACATATTTTAATATTTAATGACCTCATATATCTATATATACCTATTTAGACACCTATTACAACATTAAAATATATTAATTTCAATATTTAGTGACCTCTAAATATATCTATACCTATTTATTTAGCCCCCCATTATAATATTAAAATATATATTTTAATATTTAGTGACCTCATACATATCTATAGCCATTTAGAGACCCAATATTAATATATACATTTTACTATTTAATGACCTCATATATCTATTTAGACACCTGATACAGTGAATTCATATATATCTATCTATACCAATTTAGCCATCCATCATAATATTAACATATACATATTTTAATATTTAATGAATCATATATCTATCTATACCCATTTAGCCATCCATTGTAATATTAAAATATATATATATTAATATTTAACAACCTCATATACCTCTCTGCCTATTTAGACATTCATTATAATATTAATATATATTATTATATTAATATTTAACAATCTCATATATCTATCTATACCCATTTAGACACCCATTATAATATTAATAAATATACATTTTTTGTGACAAGCATAAGCACATGAATAAAACCACCAGAATATCTGTGACTTTCACACAAACCACCAGGTGAAGATTCAGTGTAGTTACTGCAATTCATTACTGACCAAAATCCCGTCCAAAACAACCAAACACACTCTGCTTAGCAGATGAACTGTCTCAGAACTGTTTTTAGGTTTTAACCCATTAACACAGTGAGCTGAATGTTAGAGAAGAGGTTAATCAAACCCCACACACCCTCAGAAGAACCAGAGCCCTTGCTCTTACCTCACAGAGCTGAAGAAACAGAGACAGATGCAGTCAACAACATTTCAGAGAGTAATCGAACAGAGGTTCCACTAGGGCTGGGCGATATAGCTAAAAAAAGATATAATGTTTCATATCGTTCGGTATCGATAATTATTGACATTTTTTATAAACTTTTTTTAAAACAGAGCAATAGAAACGTTAAAATTTAACTACTGTGTTTTTAAATTAACCCAATTTATTGACAAACAACAAATATTTTTTTTAACAGTCAAACACAAAATAAAAATTAAATATCTAATTTCTAATGTTTTATATGCAGATTAAATAGGTCTTAAGGAAACTTTTGGCTTGTCTCCCGAAGCCACAGGAGGGCGCAATGAGCAAAATAATTAAGCGCATTTAAATTATCAAAACAAGGAAATAACTGTCTATAAAAAAACGTGCATTACGTCTAAATTAACTCATATAAATCAAATAAAATTTCGAACAATTATGAACAAAACAGCATCATGTATTTATGCATTGCTTATACATAAGATTGCATTTAAAAACATGAGACGCAGTGAAAAGGAATAAACCTCCACAAATTCGCGACGTGTTTTCTAAAAGTTTAAACTGTTTTAACTTTGCATGACTTTCTTTGCATCTCTTGTGTGTGACGTGAGTGCAGCAGTCATATCTGTCCGTGTAAAAATGTGCTGAATTTGCATTCTGTGTGAATGGCTTGGTTTCGGGGTTTAACTTAATTATGATCAGCTACTATATTCCTCTAATATTTTGAATGAATAACGCAGCAGCGGCGCGTCTCGTGGGCTAGGCTAACAAAACATTAAAATGCAACAACGTCACTTACATCTTCATCACCGCATCTCGCGCGCCACTGATGGCGCTCCCTGACGCACTCCTAACATTCAAATGTTTATTTTAAACTCGACTAATATTCATTCTTTATTCACAATATCCTCATCACAGGCAGGCACAGCACTCAATTCAGCATGTGTTCTCGATAAATATCGATACCGTTTTATCGCCCAGGCCTAAGTTCCACACAAACACATTCCTACCTGTGACTTTGCGCCCGGCGTCATTGGATTACTGAAGTTGTTCAAGTCCCAGATGTATATTTCTGAATCGCTGGCTCCGGAGGCGATGATGTTACTCTGATGCGGAGGAAACACACACGTGTGTTTGTGAAAGCGTCAGCGGATGTGATCGGATCTGAAGCGAGAGTCTGAGCTCTACCTGGAAGCGGTTGTAGTCGAGCGTGTGCACGGGGCCCGTGTGTTTGTTGGACTGTCCGATCACGGCGTCCTCTCCCGCGCTGAGAATAGCGTCGGGGCTGAAGACGCTCACGGTTCCGCTCTCACTGCCTCCGATGAGCCGACCGGACGAGCCCTTCACCTCCATATCAAACGCCACCCAGATCAGACTGTGAAACCTGACAAACACACACATGACATTCCATAGGCGTAATGGTTTTTATACTCTACAAACTAGATCACACAGAGGTGATGACGACACGTCTGACTCGTTCTCCTCTCTAAACTAAAGCTGCCGTTAAACCGGGTTTTTCTGCTATTCAATCGCCGCTGGGGGAAGATGCTATTAATATAAAACTACATTCACCTTCAAGGAAGAGACGTCAACAAACTGCTGCTGTAACTCCACCACTTCATGTCAAAACTCAGTGGAAGCTTTTGAATGTTTTCTGTACAGTTCAGTGTGGAGAGAGATCGTAATAAACATCCAAACACACCCAGTCATCATCCAGACAATCAGAAATACCTCAAACCTTCAGATGAGCGCACTGACTACACTATATATTCTGAAGAAAATGTGAGACGTGCTTTTCTGTGCAAAAGTCATGGCCACAATGCTAGGATGGAAGGTTGTTTTGCATTTTCAGTTTAATTTTATGTAAAAAGTTTTTAAGATTCAGTAAGATTAATACTTTAATTCATCAAGGATGCATATAGAACTTCCAATGAACAATGTCTGAAACTTTGTATCACGAGCACTTCCTGTGTTTATTTGCCTCTTTATGATGAATCGCAAATGTAAGTCACTTTAGATAAAAGCGTCTGCTAAATGAATAAATATAAATCTACAATGCTACAAACGTTTTCGATTTCAAGTAAATGCTGTTCTTTTGAACTTTCTATTCATCTGTGAATCCTGAAAAATAAAATGCATCACGGTTTCCACAAAAATAATACTGTTTTCAACACTGATAATAATCAGAAATGTTTCTTGAGCAGCAAATCAGCATATTATACTGATTTCTGAAGATCATGTGACACTGAAGACTGGAGTAATGCAGCAGCGTATCACAGAAATAAATTACATCTTAACAGATATTCACATAGAAAACACTGTTTTAAATTTAAATAATATTTTACAATTTTATAGTACTTTTGGTCAAATAAATGCAGCCTTTGTGAGCAGAGCAGACTCAAAAACATTATAAAATCCCCAAACTTTTAAATGGTTTACTGTATAACATATAATTTCCTCACCTGTATGAGAATAACTGACCTGCTGGAAGTGGGCAGAGTTCCTCTGAGCTTCATGTCCATGGATGAATCAGCGAAATCCATCTCAAAGATCTCCAGAGCGGCGCTGGTGTTGAAGGATGCATCCAGCTGCTGCGCTGCGGTTCCTGCAGACAAGAGACAGTGAAGAAGACCAGATCACTCCAGCATTCTGGATGCGCTTTGAATAAAACAAACACAAGCTGACAGGTGAAAACACACACACACCCACACACACATGCACAGTTACCTAAGGCCAGGTACGCGGGGTGCTTCATCGCAGGACTCCATGCCTGTGTCGCAGCCCTGAGTATCTCCTTCACCCTCATCTTCCTCCCAAATCCTGAAGAGAAAAGAACACAGATCTGAGATTCACCTGTCAATTCTAACGATATAATGTTTCCTATGAATTCTAATTCATAATGTCAATGTCTAACATCTACATTAACAACGTCAGATCAGCCTAAAGAATCTGAAAGTGACTTAACATCACGTTAAATAAAAGTAACAACAAAAATGCTAACACATTTCCGTAATACCCTTAACAGAAATCACTAAAACAGCAGCACTAAACTCATGTATATGCAGATATTATGTCTCAGATTCGTATTATATATAGTCTCAAATTAATTTAGCATCTTTATAAACTAGATGTGTAATAAATGTCGTGTGGAGTTTCTATAGAGCAGAAGTATGTTTATAATCACAGTTGTTTATTCCTGATTATCTGCTGTTAGCGTTAGCATTAACCTGCTGCTCGCCGTCTGCGCTCCAAACACACGCGATCACACGCAATAAAACATCACAAGATCTCGAGTTGATCTTAAAAACGTCAGATCACAGTAAGTGTTGTGTGTGTACTTACCGTTGTTTGTGATTATTAGTCTCGTTTGTGTGTTGCTGAGAGTTTAGCGGCGCTACGCGCGCGTCACTCATGGGGAATGTAGTCCGGGGCGGAGTTGTAGTCCAGTACGGCAGCCGGCGAGGGACAGAGTTTACGAAACGATTTGTATCTTTCTACTAATGCCAACATTAAATAATAAAAACTTAATTATTCACTAAAACTAAATTAAGCCAACATCGCCCATGTAGCTTTTCCTTCAATATTTAGGATATTTTTTCCTGTATCTTACTGGGTCAAAAGCATAGACTGTATAAAATGGTCAAAAGCGAAAAAAGAAAATAACGCTGTACATCCAAATTATATACAATTATATTGTTTGTTGTTTAACACTTAATGGTGTTCTTATTAACTGCATTTTATTTAGACATTTTAGTTCAAGGACTGACTACTGACCTCCCATCAGACATAAAAAGATTTTAAAAAACGATTGAAAATAAAATCATTAAAAGTAAAACATAAAATATGAAATGATTATTGCTGTCAAACGATTAATCGCATCCCAAAAAAAATAAAAAATGTGTTTACATAATATATGTGTGTACTGTGTATACTTATGTATATATAAATACACACACATGCATGTATATATAAGAAAAATGTTTTGTTTATATAAAAAATATTTTTATATAAATTATAAGACTTCCAATTATAAGTCTCTTCTGCTCGTCAAGGCTGCATTTATTAATACAGAAAAAAACTGTAATATTGTAAAATATTACAATTTAAAATAATGGTTTTCTATTTTAATATACTTTAAAATATATAATTTATTTCTGTGATGCGCAGCTGTATTTTCAGCATCATTACTCCAGTCTTCAGTGTCACATGATCTTCAGAAATCATTCTAATATGCATTTATTTATAACAATGTCTTTATTATCACTTTTTATCAATTTAACACATCCTGTCTGAATAAAAGCATTAATTTCTTTTAAAAAAAAAAAAGAAAAAAAATTTACTGACCCCAAACTTTTGAACGGTAGTGTGTGTGTATTAATATATATATAATTAATGCACACAGTACACACATTTATTATGCAAACAAAAAATTAATAAATACAAAAATTATTTACTTTTATTTTGAATGCGATTAACCGTGTTAATCGTTTGAAAGCACTAGAAATGAATGCCTATAACTAGCATACATCTGAACAATAGACACTCGTCTAACATAAAACAACAATTATTTTCTAACTTAATTTAGAAAATAATGTTATTATGCTTCACATAACGAAAGGCTGATGACAGTTTAAGGTCTCAGGTAAGAAAAGACAAACCCAACACATGACATTTAAATTAACTTTATTAGAGACAGAAATATGCACAAGTTACGGAACAGAGAGGATTCTAGCATTAGATCTCATAATGTTTGAGCGGTTCTGGTTCTTTCTCAGGATCTCCGCCTCTCTCCAGATACAGGTCGCTGTAAGGATACTGTTTAGGAGCCTGGAAACAACAACAGAAATACTAAAACTTTACGACTGAAGTATGCAATTAGTTGCAAACAGTTTCAGCTGCTAAAAAAGTTTGCAATTCCTAACTTGCTCGTGGTGCAGGATTAACACACTTCCCTTCTTTCTACTACACAGCTTGTTGTTCTCCCTTTACTCACCACAGGCTGGTAGCAGGGGAACATCTCGCCCAAACCAAACATCAGCAGCATGAAGCCCACGAACCCCAGCAGCTGGTTTCGCATCGTCCTCCACTCCACGGGGCTCGGAGACGTGTCAACCCTGTTCCTGATGTACATGTCAAAGTCCCAGTGCATCTACAACACAGACATGAAACATAATAAGGCTTCCTCCAGTGAGAAAATGTTCTGGTGTGAATCAGGAGAGAAATCTGCACAGATCAAGCACCGTTTAAACAGCTCTAAACAAATATGTGGCTGGATTTTGACGTGAGAGACAACAGGAGATGTACTTTTTCACTGGAGGAAGCGTTATTATGGATTATGGACTCAATGTATTTTAGTTAAAAACGTCTTAATGCTGGATTTGTTTCAGCTTTTGTCTTCTCCAGATGTTCACTGATGGACTGGAGTGCTGTGGATTACTTGTGGATTATTGTGATGTTTTTATCAGCTGTTTGGACTCTCATTCTGACGGTAACCGGCAGCATCAACATTATATGCCATAGATCTTTCTTCAATGAAATTGAAGAGCAGCATGAAAAAATGTGCATGCTGTCAAAACTGGAAGGCAATACCCAATGCACATGTGCAGCGACATCACTCATCAAGCATGCATCAAGCAAAACGTATGGGATGAACATTAAAGGATTACTGTAGTTCACTTCCAGAATAAAAATCTCCTGATGATTTACTCGCCTCCATGTCATCCAAGATGTTCGTGTCCTTCTGTCTTCAGTCGCAAAGAAATGAAGGTTTTTGAGGAAAACCTTCCAGGATTTTTCTCCATATAATGGACTTCAATGGTGATCAACGGGTTGAAGGTTCAAAGTGCAGCTTCAGTGCAGCTTCAAAGAGCTCCACACGATCCCAGCCGAGGAATAAGAGTCTTATCTAGAGCAGTGTTTCCCAACCTTTCTTTAGTTGCGGCACCCTTTGGAAATTTTAACAAATTTGTGGCACCCTACAAAATTTATTTTGTCACAATATTTGAATAGAATCATCCTTCATAAAGATGTAGAACATTCTGTGAAAATATAACCTTTATGTCTTTAATATTGTCAAAGATTTAAATCATAGTGAAATTAATAGTTGATATCAAACTTTGATGCTTGTTATCCTATAATTAGATTTTGAGACTTTAGCCTGGATTTCACAGACAGGGTCACAAATCCTGGAACGTTTTCCTCAATTTCTTTGCGACTGAAGACAGAAAGAAGTGAACATCTTGATCAGTAAACGATCAGGACATTTTTATTCTGGAAGTGAACTAATCCTTTCGTACCGGCTCTCCCCAGTTCCTCCTGAGATCAGGATGGTCCCAGTGATACCAGGGGTCTCTCTCCTGCTGCGATCGCTCCGGAAGCATGGGGTAATCACCGTACCTGCGACACAACAGAGCAAACATATTTAAACACATCATCAGCCATTCGTCTTTCTGCAAACGAAACACGTTATTCATTCAGAAAGATACTCACCCCATGCCATCCTCAGGATAAGGTTTGTAGTCTTCCAGCGTCATGTTGTATTTCTTGGCTGCTGCCGCCGTCTCCTCAGGGGTTCTGGGGTACGAACCGGGCAACATGTCCTTAGAGGGACCAGATGCTATAAAACAACACAAACTTTATCATAATAACACATTACACACAAAACCAAGAGAGAAGAAAACAGACTACCTTAGTCACATCACAAGCAGACACATTCTAAGCATTAAAGCTTGTATTTTAGTTAACTAGGTTAATTATATTAATGAATGAAACCTGTAATCTGAATACAAATTTAAGACAACCTGTAGTATATAGTATACAATACGGGACTACAGAACATTTAGCAGAAACACACTTAGAAAACGGCATTTAATGCATAATGTGTTCAAACAAAACACAAGTTAATCCTAAAGCAGCGCAGTTAACGATTTATTACATTTGTTTACAAACACGTAAAACGCTGTCACGGATTCGCTTAGCCAGTTAGCTCCGCAGCCTTGACATGAAGGTTATCGTTCATTTTCTCCTATAAGACACTGCTTTCATAGCGTATATTCACATACTGCGAAAGAACAGATGTGTGAGACAGCACCTGCTCTTGTTCCGAGGATAATGTTTGGGATTCCCGGTGTTTTTCCTTTAGTAAGAGCTCGGGTCAGGAGACCCGCTCTGAGGGCCGCCATCTTGCCTCTCTGACACGCCACAGCGCGCATGCGCGGACTGCCGATTCTGCGCAGAGGACACGCCCCCAATGACGCTACAGCAGAAAGCGATGAGGGACTACAAAT
Source organism: Sinocyclocheilus rhinocerous (assembly GCF_001515625.1). Taxonomy (NCBI): domain Eukaryota; kingdom Metazoa; phylum Chordata; class Actinopteri; order Cypriniformes; family Cyprinidae; genus Sinocyclocheilus; species Sinocyclocheilus rhinocerous. The sequence goes on from NW_015626422.1 coordinate 91,860, forward strand.
AATTAAATAAATGGTTTTAGACCTTGTTTTGGATAAATGTGAAGCCAAAAAGAGTCAGTATTTTTATTAGTATTATTAATTATGATTATATGAAATTATACGGTATGTGATATGATTATCACCATTTAATGTTACTCATTCCAAATGTATGTATATATTTAAAATATACTAATTCATTCGTTCATTCCAAGAGAATGTAAAAGAATTTTGTTTCTCTGTCAACGCTGCAGTTCTTCTCGACATCCACACGATGGCAACATTGTTAGCATAATTATTTTTTATTAGCAGTAGTGGTATTTTTGTTTTCATTTTATTTATTATTACATTTTATTTATTTTTACAACCATATTCTGTAAATTATGCATTTTAGTATGTTAAGTCACAACAGTGATTTCAGTTTATTAGCTGCATGTCAGTTCGATTTTATTTTTCACTGGAATTTTTTTTTTACTTGAATGTTAGGAAAGCTTCAAAACATTAGTCTGATCTCATAAAACTGAATACAAGACATTCCCGCGACCTTCAGACTGTCAAATTGTAGGCCAGCAAGTCTCACAGAACTACATTACCCATAATGCCCCGCCGCCGCGTCACCGGCGCTCAGCGGAGCATCCAGCGACGAGCAGAACGCGCAAATGATGAGCTCTGGCGTTTTCATTCGCTGTAGGTGATGGTTGCACGCCGAAGAGGAATCGTTCGTTATGGCCCGAGCCGTGGAATATTTCCTGAGGGTTGTTCTTTAAGTGAGGAATGTCAGCTGGTGTTTCTTCCATCGGGATTCACGCGCAAATTGCAGGAAGATGAAGAAGCAATTCAACCGAATGCGACAACTGGCCAACCAGACAGTGGGCAGGTAAAACACCTTCATCTGTCACTCCCGCTGCCGCTGGTGTCCGAGTCATGAATATGTGATTAGCTTTACCTTACTGATTTACATATGCAAATGTGAAAACCTGACGCTTAGAGTGAGAGTGATAGGATTGGATCTGATCTGATGTGTTGGGTTGTGCTGGTTTGTGATGTTGTGATGGAGACAGACGGGCATCTGTGGAGCGGTGCTGATGTGGGCCTCTAGAGCATCCTTCACCTGTCCTCACCCCAGACCCAAACCTATTAGCCACAATAGAGCCATCCATCTATCTATCTATCTATCTATCTTTCTATCTACTGTCTATCTATCTATCTATCTATCTTTCTATCTACTGTCTATCTATCTGTCTGTCTGTCTGTCTGTCTATCTATCACACATTGATATGTTTGTTTTGTGTGTTTCAGAAGTGTAGAATAGCTTGATAGATTGAAACATTATATATATATATATAAAATATATTATATTATAAAATATATTATTCTAAAATATTATTTTAGAATAGATGAATCGCAGGAGATTCCCTGGAGATCAGTGACTAATGACTGAGACGAGGGATGCCTGATTTAATGAAGGACAGACGGAGATCACGCCTAGTATGCAATGACATAAATTGATTAATAATGTAAAATGAATAGTTGCAATCATTGTTTTTGAGTCTGTGGTCATGTTGTTTTTGGCTGATAGTGTTTTTAGTGGACTAACAAGGTCAGTTTTTACTCAAATTAACCAAAATGTATATGTTAGTGGTCGGCTGATATGGCTATCGGTAGATTTAGAAACTGTTAATCAGGTTATTGTTTTAATGATCATTGGCAGTGAGAGTGTTGTGCCACACGAATGCTAAAAACTCTGTGCTTACATAACAGAAACCTCTGATTAAATATTAATCACAGTGTCATACGTCACGGTTGAGGGTTTCACACAATGCAGTGAACTAACGAGTGAAGAAGCAGGATGGGAAAGTGAAGTTTTCTGTGCGTCCCATCGATCCGCTCCGGCCCGAGTGCATTAGACACTGATGCTGGACATGTGATTGAATTCAGAGGTTGCTATTGGAGAAAGCTCAATCACTCTGTGCACATTTGATTGCTGTGTTTAGTGCCTATAATTCGCAGCATGCGCTGAGGGACTGATGATGTTAACAGAAAAGCAAAGTCGTTTAGCGACAGAGCAAGTTCTGATGAAGAAGTCGTAGAGTAATGTCAACAATGAATCACTCACAGTAAGACCAGGAACATGAAATAGGAAAGTAAATAGAGTGGGTTTTGTATTGTCATGTGACTGTTTTGTTTGACTTCTTTCTCTTGAATGCAGATGGACTGAAAACAGCACTGTAGGAGAATAATAGCAGTGTCCATTAAAAATGCAAGTCATTGTGTTTAAAGCACCGGCGGATGGGTTGTGAGGCGTCTGACGGTGTTATTGTGCTCTAATGCGTGATGAATGATGGATGGGTAACACCTCCTTCAGACTCGACATTGAAAATCTACGAGATCAGACTGAGCAAAATCCTCAATCCTCATCTCAAACACCCCATGAAATCAGAAGTGGATTGTTGTAGCCTTTAGTTCATGTCATGTACTATTGATACAGTGTAACTAATAACTCAATAAGAACATTTTAGGAGTACAGTTGCATATAGAGACTGCAATGTAACTATTAAACGTCTGTGTGCAGATCTATGCATTGAGCAGACTTCCTCAAAAATATTTCACTGTGTAATTGTTGCTTTTGGGCTAAATGAACTCTAATGAATTAATTAGTGCTTTCAGATGAGCTGAGACAGCAGTTCATTAGGACTAATTTTTAATCCAGACAGATTAGATGAACAGAGTCATTAGTCATGTTTAGATCATCCATGGCATATTTATCCAGAGTAGCGCCCAGTTCAGCCAAAAATGAAAATGTGCTCAGCCTCAGATCATCCAAGTGTTTAGGATGAGTTTGTTTCTTCATCAGATTTGGAGGAATGTAGCATTGCATCAGTGTCTCAGCAATGGATGCTCTGCCAACTCATTCTAATCTCAGATGAACTGAGGGTGAACACAATTTCAGCAGTTTTTAATTTTTAGGTGCACTATTCCTTTAATGCACTGTTGGGTTTTGCTTAGCACATTTTTGTAGTTTATATTCTGATGTATTTAACATCTCTTACTGCTGTATTGATGCAGCGTGAGTGTAGTTTTAAATGTGAATATTTAGTCGGTGTGCAGAAGAGCATAAAGCAGCTATTTCAGTCGTGTTTTAGGTTTATTTTTGCTTCTGTCTGACAATATGTCATGGACGCGGGCGGCTGTCTTCTCTAACAGCACCTTGGGAGACGGTGTCTTCATGAGACGTTTCTTCCAAGAAAGCAAAACATTTTACAAACAATTTGGTTAAAATGTCAATTTTGATGACAGTCAATTATACAGTTCAGCATCATTATACAGAAGTATTTGAGTATGGAAGGACACCACTGACCAATTACAATCAAGTGTTCAGTGACTAATTGAATAAAAGCATAAAAACTTTTTTGATCGTCTGATGGGGTTCTGGTTATTTGTGCTTCAAATCTCATTTTTATGGATTGTCTCTGATCTAATGAGACTCATTTCTGGTCAAGCACTAAATGTGTGTCCATGTTTGAGGAAAACACACAGTTAATGCACAATTCGCCCAGAACATGAGTAGTATTAAATATATTCTCAGTCATTTTTTGCTGTTGTTTTGTCTGGATAACCCTGTGACTGAAGAACGTGGCTCTGTTCTCACAGACAAACATCCTGGTGTTTCTGACATTAGTTTGTGTTCGAGCTGAACATGAGCTGAATGTCCATTCATGTGCGTCAGTAAGTTCACATGCAACTGTTATATTGATCAAATTTACATGCACATTTATCCTGATTAATATGATATGAATTGGAATTGTGCAGTTATGTAAACACTGGATATTCATATATATCTGCTTGTTTCAAATGAAAGATTACTTCCAATAAGAGCTGCAACATGCAGGCAGAAACGTGTTTTTGAGAGAGATTCTTTATGCACGTTTTATGCAAATGAGCATAAATCAATATACAGACGAGATTTTGGTCATGCATGAGAATTAATGAGATGTAATTGCTGTGCGGAATCACTACAAATGCATCTGACGGAAGAGAATGTGCATGCAAACGAACGATGAAGGTCATTATGCTGATGACGTGTGTTGGTTATGATTCAGACAAACACAGGAGTGCACCAATGTGACGTCTCTGTCTGGACTGGAGATGCATCCAGTGTTTGCAGCAGCACATCGAGCGATCGGTCTGTGCAGGAATTAGAGCATGCTGGGAAACGGAGAGCGACTGGCCGTAGGGAATGACGGGATGGTTTGGACTTGTGTGTCGACTGTCAAAACTCAAAACTAATTTATTTGTACAATGCAAATATTAGAGCTGCTTGATTATGGCAAAAATTATAATCACAATTATTTTGGTCAATATTGAAAAATTATGTAGCATGATGACTCTTTTGACTTTGGAAACATCGTTCAATTATTGAGTTAAAAAAACACTTTAACAGCAGATTTCCTTGAACTTGAAACACAATTCAACTGAAAAATAAATAAAAAATCTATGTAAAAATTAAACAAATAAATATTATATATATATATAGGCAGTATATCGTTATATCTAAATTATTATTATAAAAAGTGATAAATAAATAAAATTTATATTTTATGTATATATTTGAATAAATTAAATCATTATACCTCAGTTATTAAAAAGATAAAATTTATTTTGTTAAAATGATTTCATTTTCATAATTGTTTGCAAAAATCACAAAAATGAAATCTGATTAATTACCCAGCACTAGCAAATATATTTAAATGATCTAATCTTGAGGTGTATTGATTAAAGCACTAAAATTTGTTACTATATGACGATTTTTGATCATGGACGATTAAAATGTCTCCACGATCTGCTTTTGAAGAATTATGGTAGTATCGCGTTACAGCACACATTCTATCAGTCACAGTTCTGCTGCCTCAGTCTCAATATACTGTACAACGCCACAAAAGAACTGTATTTGCATGTGCTTTACAGTCTTGCTGGTTAAACATTTAATTCGCGAGCTGTTCTGACGTGTGCTTTTTCTGAGCACATACACCTGAAGTGTGCACACTACAAATCCTGTCAAACAGCGGCTGATTACTGGAATAAGTTATCTTTCATGTCTGATTGTGCTAATACTGTCAAAAACACACAAGGTTTACATATAAACACAGTTGGTTATGTCTAAAGTGAAAGTAAACAGTTATGCGTGTCTGTGTATTAGTTGTGTGTAGCTCTTAAAGTGACAGCAGACTAATAGTACTAAACATGCTGCCGCTCGTCATTAAAGGATTAGTTGACTTCCATCATTTACTCATCCTCCACTTGTTCCAAACCTGTATGAGTTTCTTTCTTCTGTTGAACACAAAAGAAGATATTTTGAACAATGTTAGTACCCGAACAGTTGATGGGCACCATTGAATTCCATAGATTTTTTTTTGTGAGAAGTCCAGCTAGTGTAAGACATGCGTTTGTGATTAAAAAGTATATAAATGTTTATTTTTTAAGAAAATGAGCGATGGTTTCTCTAGATAAAAACCTTATTCCTCGGCTGGGATCGTGTAGAGCTCTTTGAAGCTGCACTGAATCTGCACTTTGAACCTTCAACCCGTTGATCACCATTGAAGTCCATTATATGGAGAAAAATCCTGGATGGTTTTCCTCAAAAACCTTCATTTCTTTGCGACTGAAGACCGAAAGACATGAACATCTTGGATGACATGGGGGCGAATAAATCATCAGGAGATTTTTATTCTGGAAGTGAACTACTCCTTTAAAGCGCCTCACTGTAAATCAACAGCATGTATTATATTTAAAGCTCTGTTTGACCTTAATTACCCTAATAATGAGTCATTAGCTGAGCTCGTCTTGCTGTCGAGCGTCTGTGTTTGTTTGTTAATGACACTAATTACTGTAAACCGCACTCACCTAAGTATGGAAATGACATACGTTCCTTATGTTCCTCGTATGGCTTTTATTACGCTCTCAGAGTTTTTATTTAGTATGTGATGTGAAGCTTTCGTTCCAGCCGTAGGTGAATGCGACATGAATCTCCTCCTGCTGTTGTGTGTGTGTGTGTGTGAGAGAGAGAGAGAGAGAGAGAGAGAGAGAGAGAGAGAGACAGGGTCACATCAAAGTGGAGTCAGCTGTCTTAACCGTGGCTTGTGTACTGCAAACACATACCAGCTTCATCACTGTGTCTGTC
>NW_015626422.1:98193-99799 GCF_001515625.1 Sinocyclocheilus rhinocerous
GAGAGAGAGAGAGAGAGAGAGAGAGAGAGAGAGAGAGTGAGTGTGTGTGTGTGTGTGTGTGTGTGTGTGAATAAAGACTCCACAGAGCTGAACTCAGATCAGTCGTGCTCCTGCAAACTCAATTAACCTTCAGGAGCTCAAGTACAGCATGAGATACACGTAGAGTCGTTTAAAAGAATCATTCGGCCTGAAATGAAGCTTTTGTGGTCGTGTATTCATCCTCATGTCATTTCTTTCTTTCATAGAACACAAAAGGAGAGTTTTTCTGAATGATGCAATGATATTTCATGTGCTAAGCTCCAAAAACGTCACGAAAGCATCATAAAAATATGATTAACATCAGTCCGTATGACTGATGCACTAGAATCATCTGAAGATGCTTTGCATGAAGAATAGACCCAAAGTTATGTGTTAGTCATTATTCACTGTTAACTTTGATGTGAACGGATCATTGAGTCAGTGAGTTGAACTCAATAACCGAATCAGTGACTGAATTGTTCTTTTGAAACTTTTTTTTAATTGAACCAGTTGTTCATGTTCATGAACTGGACTGAATGATTTGGTCATGAATCAGAATGAAGAATAGATCTAAATTTATGTGTTAAAGTCATTATTCACAGTTAATCTGGTTACTGACTTGATATTTGCTCTGAATGGATAATTCCGAATCAGTGACTGAATTGTTCTTTTCAACGAACCAAATGATCAGGTTCACAAACTTGACTAATTGATTTTGTTCATGAATCAGAATGATTTGTTTATGAATCAGAATTTAGTTCACTGACTTTGTTTTTTTTCGTCACATAAAGCATCATGTGAATTCATTGAACTTGAAATTTGTGCACCATGAAAATATTATGAAGTATCATAACAGCAATCCATATAAATCATTTATTATATTCAAAGTGATCTAAAGACGCTTTGCATGAAGAATAAACCCACATTTATGTGTTAAAGTCATTATTCGCTGTTAACTTGAGATTTGCTGTGAACGGATCATTGAGTCAGTGATTTGAACTCTGAATCAGTGACCAAATTGTTCTTTTGAACCTGTTCTTTTAAAATAACCAGTTCACAAACTGAATGTAAATGATTTCGTTCATGAATTGGACTGATTAGATTAAGAATCAGATTTTAGTTCAGTGACTTCTGGTCTGTTCATCACACAGAGCATCATATGACTTCATTAGTCCTGGAATATTGTGCACGATTCATATGAAGACTGTTATAATGTGTTCATGGTGATTTTATGAATCACCTTTTTGAAGCTCTGAATCTCCTTTTGTGTTTGTTTTTTGTTGAATAAATTAATTTCTGGTTGAACTACTCCTTTGAAGAGAGAGAGGAAGCGACAGTGTGTGTTCCAGTGGATGCGTCGTCACACACACACACACGCATGCAAGCACACACACACACACACACACACGCACGCACGCAAGCACACACACACTCACACACTCACACACCCTCACTCTCTCGCTCTCACACACACACACACACACACACACACACTCACTCTCTCTCTCTCACACACACACACACACACAAACTCACTCTCTCTCTCTCACACACTCACTCTCTCTCTCTCACACACACACACACACAC
>NW_015626422.1:99889-103270 GCF_001515625.1 Sinocyclocheilus rhinocerous
AGTGTCTGTGTGTCTGTGTGTCTGTGTCTGTGTCTGTGTTTGTGTCTGTGTGTGTGTGTGTGTGTGAGAGTGTCTGTGTGTCTGTCTGTCTGTCTATCTGTCTGTGTGTCTGTCTGTGTGTCTGTGTGTCTGTGTGTGTGTGTATGTGTGTGTGTGACCCTTTAGACTATATTCACAATGTCACACGACCTCTCAGACCTCAGAGCTCAAATACAGGTTTACAAGACTTGGTTGGAAAAGGGACTTGCATTACCAAGAGCTAGCAAAATAAATGCAGGGAATGTAATGAATTATAAAAAATGTACAACCTGGAAAAAAAAAAATCAAAAAATATATGCCCTTGAAAAAAAAAATTATATATATATATACTGTATATATATATATATATATACACACACACATACACACATATATGTTATTACATAAATGTACCAAATTTTTCTTAGAAACCCTGTTGATATTTGAAATTATCAAAAGGGCCACGCCCCTATCTTGGTAGCTCCGCCCCCCAAACATGCTACACAACAGGCACCTCCCCCATCATGAGTGATTGGCCACAAGTGTGTTTCGGCGCTCGGTCTGATCCACTTATGTTTCTCAGAAATCGCTTACTGCACCTTTAAATAGACTATTATTAATTTATCATTAGATGAATTTGCTGACTGCTAATGCTTGCGCTCTCTGCAGCGGTAATACAGTTAGACGAGACGGAGGAATGGAAAGTGGAGCACAACCACTCATGTGTCTTAATGTGCAGCCGCTCGTCTTCCTGACGGCCGTGAAGTCGAGCAGAACAAAGAAGGAAGAGAGAAAAGGGGCTGTTCTCATACATAGTATAAACAGTAATATTGTGAAATATTATTACAATGTAAAACAGCTGTTTTCTGTGTGAATATCTGTTAAACTGTAATTTATTTCTGTGAGCAAAGCTGTATTTTCAGCATCATTACTCAAGTCTTCAGTGTCACATGATCTTCAGAAATCATTCTAATATTCTGATTTGCCGCCTTTCTTCTAAAACCTCAGTGAGCTGCCCTACATAGGCCGCTCCCTACTAAGGCCGCATCATAACTGAAATAGAACCTCATAAGTGACTGTTTTGGGACTCCTTACATTGGCAGCAACTCCATGCAGCTCAATTGATTATAAAAGTTTGCAAGCTAAGAATGCAATATCTTAATAACCATAAAAATACACACAATGGATTTTTAGTTATTATATTATATTATATAGAATTATTATATTTATAGCTCAGACAGAGAGGACTTTTAATTATCTGGATGTATTCATTTATTGAATCATTTATTAATTCAGTTATAATAAACAATAACAAATAAAGTTTATCCTATCCTATAGTATTATGTTCAATTGTACAGTAAATTAATTAATAAAAATATGAAATGAAAAACAATGAATGTTTTTCCAATTTTTGAATTTTTTATAATGTTTAGAATAATTTCTTTTTTTTTCTTCATATATATATATATATATATATAATTCTCAGAATATTATATTTACAGAATGGTGTTTTAATTTCAGAATTGTTTTCAGTATTTTGTCAGATTTTTTCAGAATTAAATTTCTTTTCAAAATATTATATTTTCAGAATTATGTTTTAATTTCTGAAAATATTTTTCAGATATATATTTTTTAGAATTAAATTCATTTTCAGAATATTATATTTTCAGAATTATGTTTTAATTTCTGAATTTTTTCACTTTTTTTCAGAATTACATTTATAAATTTTTTTATAGGTTACATTTTAAGTACCTTTTTTTTTAAGAAAATGTTTTTATGAACTTTTTTAATGATCATCTCAGACGTCCTTGTCGATGTCATTTACATTAATGATTGTTTTCTTTATGACATCTTGGACATTTTTATGACATTGAAGTTTAGTTTAGCTTCTCTGTCTTTTTGCATCACCTTGGATGGATTTTATTTTTCTCTGAGCTTGCAGTGCATTCTGGGATTGCTTTCTCAGACACATAGGAACCCTATCATAGCTTGCCTTAAAATGCTTCGTACGATTATTTGTTCCAGTTTGAGATCACAGATCTTGATGTAAAGGTGCTCTGTTGATGGATTTCTCGTGCAGCTGGCCTGAAGGCAGAGTCTGTGAAAACAGTGCAGGTGTGTTTGTGAAAGCGCAGGTGAACAGAAACACTATATTGTGAAGGTGAGGGCTGGATTACACACACCTGACGGCGTCTCCTGAGAGAACAGGTGTGAGTCTGACACAGGTAACGTGAGAGTGAGAATCCGGTTTAAGTCGCACACTCACAGCCGAGAGCTTTATTTAGCCGTCGGACTCTCACTGAACCCGTCGACACACACCCCCACACACACTCACTCACTCAAACACACACACACACACTCAAACACACACACACACACTCAAACACACACACACACATACACACTCACACACACACACACACACACACCCAAACACACACACACACTCACACACACACAGACACAGTCTGACCTTCATCGACCTTTTTATGATGTGGAAGGTTAGTTTAGGTAGGCCTAATCAAATTTGAAAGATTATTAAGATTAGTTTATGATTTTTCATGAAACAAAATTATTTGGATTATTAAGAACTTTTATATACTGTACATTCAAGGTGTAAATAATATAATAAATGTTTACCTGATGATTATTGTGAAATCAAACCTTCTGCTGAAAATTGTGCAATGGTATGAAAATGTTTGAAACCGAAATGAATACTAATTCATATGTAATTATAACTAATTACATTTCAGACGTGGCATACTGTTTTTAATGCCTTTTGTCAAAGTCAGTTACTTACTGAACACTGAAGTAACCAAATAAACCCTTTATAAGACCCTCACAACTGCTGCCTAACTCAATCTAATCTCTCAAAGCGTCTCATTCATAACCTGTCATGATAAAACCATAAACATCAGGTGTGACGCTGAGCGTCTGGAATATGATTCTGCTCTCTGGGGAGCCATTAGACGAGCCGGTGACATCCATCCATCCATCTGTCTCTCTGTCAGTGTAAAGCGATATTTCCTCTGCTTATGACTGCAGTGAGCTGTAACTGAGAGCTCTGCCCCAGTTTGTGAAGTGAGTTTCTCTGGTGTTCTGATTTTGCTCCTCCGGACTCGTCCTCTTCTCCCTGTCCTGAAGGCTTTCGCTGCTTCTGCTTGTGCTTACTGTGGAGCTCCAGTCAGATTCAGACGAGTGATCGAATCGAGTGTAAAAACGCACAGATGCTCTCTGAATCTGTGTTTACAGGCCTCTGCTGTAGTGTGTATGTGTGATACTGTCTCACTGCATCGAGTGTGTGTGTGTGTGTGTATGTGTGTGTGTGTGTGTGTGTGTGTGTGGTGTTTGAGTGTGTGTGTG
>NW_015626422.1:103646-104368 GCF_001515625.1 Sinocyclocheilus rhinocerous
TGTGTGTGTGTGTGTGTGTGTGTGTGTGTACTGGTATATATGGTTTATGAGGACACAAATGTGTATAATGACATGGGTACTACAACGTAAACATGGTTTATGAGGACACTTCCTGTGTCCCCGTAAAACAAAAGGCTTAAAAAACATACAAAACAGTGTTTTATGAAATACAAAAATTGCCAGTAGTTTTCTGTGAGGGGTAGGTTTAGGTGTAGGGTGATAGAAAATACAGTTTGTACCGTATAAAAACCATTACGCCTATGAAGAGTCCCCGTAAACCCCAAGTGTGTGTGTGTGTGATCCTCTTCATTCGCTCACAGGCTTGTTGAACTCCAGAAGGAGAACATGTGCGTCCGTTATGCTCCACAGACACAAACATACACCACTGATGGAGAGAAACACACGCTGATGGGAGCCTGCCATATGTCCACACACACACACACACACACACAGACACACACACACACACACACACACACACTTTACGGGGACTCTCCATAGGCGTAATGGTTTTTCTACTGTACAGACCGTATATTCTATTGCCCTACACCAACCCTACCCCTAAACCTACCCCTCACAGGAGACTTTCTGCATTTTTAGATTTTCAAAAAACTTTCTGTGTGATTTATTAGCTTGTTTACCCGTGGGGACCTCAATTTAGGTCCCCACCATGACACGAGTCCCCATGAGTCTGTGTGTAGTCAGGTTTAAGTCCCCACCAG
>NW_015626422.1:104820-111673 GCF_001515625.1 Sinocyclocheilus rhinocerous
ACACACACACACACACACACACAGACAGACACACACACACAGACACACAGACACAGACACACACACACACACACACAGACAGACACACACTCACACTCATACACACACACACACACACACAGACACAGACACAGACATACAGACACAGACACACACACACACACACACAGACAGACACACACTCACACTCATACACACACACACACAGACACACACTCACACTCATACACACTCACAGACACACTCATACACACACACACACACACACACATACACACACTGACACACACACCAGTACGTATAGGGACATCTAAGAGGGTTTATTCTCCAAATAACTCTAATTTCATGTTGCAGAAAAATGTGTTTAAAAATTGTGTATGGTCTCTTGTTCTTGTTCCATTTTACCTTCCTGTCCACTGATTTTTGCACACACACACACACACACACACACACACACACACCCTCCTCCTCTCTGGTGTCCTCGACCTCTTCCTTCACGTCTCTCTGGATCCATTGTTTCAAACTGAGAAATGTAGGGATTTGTGTGTATAGTTTTGCAGTAACAGTTCACCAAATCTGACTCATGTGTCAAAGCAGGGGAATAGTGTTTATAGTTTAGGGAAATGGGTGTGCTTTTAAAAAAAATGGCGTTATGGTTTTAAAATTTTAGTTCAAAAGCCTGGTTATAGTGTTTTAGCAATCGAGAAGAACTGTAATATGATTCTTGAATATTAATCTTTGTAAGTTTCAGTAAATGTCATGTGAACATTGAGCTATAAATATCCCTCTGTTTTACCTCAGTGTGTGTGTGTGTGTGTGTGTGTCTCTGTCTGTGTGTGTGTGTGTGTGTGTGTGTGTATGAGTGTGAGTGTGTGTCTGTCTGTGTGTTGTGTGTGTGTCTGTGTCTGTGTGTGTGTGTGTGTGTGTGTGTCTCAGGGGAGTGGGTGTGTGTGTGTTCTCTGTGTCATTCTCAGGATGCTGTAATGTGAAGCGTGGTGTGAATCAGTGCAGCGTGTGACTGATTTCATGAGAATTCTAGAGACTCATCCGCTGTAGTGTTATTCTGTGTGTGTCCGCTGTATTTCAGTGAGAGACGACTCTGACTGTGTGTTTGTGTGATGACGAGAACCACACCTGCCTTTCATGAGACACACACACACACACACACACACACACACAGTTAGCAGGCGAGCTTCAGCTTTAATCAGATTACACACATAAGAAGTCACTTTAGGTAACTGAGTGTCAAACACAGATGGGAAGAGCGCTGGTTAATGGTTGTTTGACGTGTGTTTGTTTGCTCCACCCAGCTGTGCAAAGACGAGCTCACATCTGAAGAGGAATAACGCCGCCTCGGAAAGTCCGATTTTATAACTGCATGCTCAGAAAAGTTCAATTCCCACCGTCGTGAAAAACGGGAAAAATCAAGAACTTTAAAAACCGTGATTAATGCACAGCTGACTTTAAACATTTTTTACCCATTTGTCTTGAACAACTTGAAAAGTGCATGACTTTTTTTGTCTAATTTTCCAACAAGAAACCTGAGAAGCAACGCTGCATGTAAAATTAGTAGCTCGTTTTTAATATTTTGTTTTTAACTTATCCTTAAAATGCAGAATGATCTCGCAGCGCAGTGAGACAAAATACACTCATATTAAAGACAATCTATGAAAACAAGTCTTAATATCTTATGTTTTGTAAATTTACCTTTTTTCAAGAATTTCTTAATATTTTAAACCCAATGCAAAAATCATTGTTTTTCAGTGTTGGGAATTAAGTGGTCAAATGGTGTGATTTCCAGGATCAAATCAAATATTGAATATAAGGCTTTATATTAATGCTCAGCTGACTTTAAAAAATATTATCTAGTTTTCATGAATGACTGGAAAAGCCATGCACTGCAAAAAATCATATAGTCTTAATATACTATGTAGCATTTGTGCCTTCAAACAAGATCAATGCACTTGAGAAGTAACACAACATAAGATATTAAGACTTTTTTCATAGCTTGTCTTTAATACGAATGTATTTTGTCTTGGAAATGCATAGAAATACTTTCACTTTATTGTTTTTACCTTGTTTATACTTCAAACATGGACTTATCTTGCAAAACAAGACTTGATATCTTATGCAGTGTTGGATATTTGTCTTGTTTCAAGATTTTTTAAATATTTTAATAATAATATTTAATAATATTAAAAATTTATATTGAATATAAAGTTTTTTTATTTTTATTCTCTGCTGACCTTTAAAAATTCCTATCCAGTTTTCATGAATGACTGGAAAAGTCAGACATATTCTTAATATTATATTTAGTATTTTTGTCTATCTATCTATCTATCTTTTTGCTTTCCAGTTAAAATATCTAAAAATACTTAAAACAAGATCAGTTTACTTACTTATACTGAATATAGCAATACTCAGCTCTGAAAGATCCAAAGGTCTGTTTGTGAATACAATGTCAATAAAACTAAAAGAAAGAAAGAAAAGGCATGGAAAAAAGCTCAGGTAGACTTAATGATAAACATTGATAAAATGCATCAAAGTTCCTGCAACACATAATGCTATATTTAGCATATGGCATATCTGGATGTTGTAAAACACGGTAAATGACTCTATCTGTTGATAACCGTACAGTAGATGAACAAACACCAGCATCACAGCATCGATTATCCCATCCGTGGAACATGTTTATGGTTGGAGGATCATAAATGTGGTCCAGTTCATCTAAATGTGTTTTCATTCATGAAGATCTTTATTATTTGTTTGATTAATATCTCAGATGATGACATGCTCAGCTGTAAGTCATCATTATCGTAACCAAATTCTTAATATTTAATGTAGTGTTGCTTCTCAAACATGAACATGACATGAGTGTGACTTTATTTTACAAGACTTTATTCTTGTAATTTAATGAGTTTATTCTTAACATTTCATTTCGAATTTTTTCCTCGAAATTTTGTGAGTTTTTTCTCAAAACAACAACTTTTTTCTTTTAATTTAATGAGTTTATTCTCAACATAATTTCAACTTTTTTCTCGAAATGTAATGATTTAATTCTCAACATTTTATTTTGACATTTTTCTTGAAATGTAATGAATTTAATCACTAATTAAAATGACTTTAATCGAGATGGTTTCATTTTTTTTATTACTGCATGGCCCTAATCCTCTTCCGTATATATATTTATCTTGTTTCAAGATTAAAAAAAATATATATATATGGTTACACTTTATTTTAAGGTGTCTTTGTTACAGTGTAATTATACATATAAGTACTGAGTAATATTAATGAACTATATGTACTTACTACATGGTTAGGTTTAGGATTTGGGTTTGGCTTAGGGTTACTTGCATGTAATTATGCATAATTAATTGTTATTATAATAGTAATGTAACATGTGTAATGAGGACACCTTAAAATAAAGTGTTACCAAAAATATTTTAACCCCCAAAACAAGCAAAAATACAAATTAAAAAAGTAATGGAAATGAATACAATCCGATATTAAATATTATAATAGTTTATTATACTCAGTTGACTTAAAAAAATTCTAATACAGTTTTCATAAATTTGAACTAAAGTGTGTTACACACATTTCATGAAGAAACTAAGAATCATATCAACTGGTGGAAAATGGGCATCCGACATCCACTTTAACTATTTATTTACATTTTTACATTTTACAAAAAAGTTAAATAATCCATAATCCAGGATTTTTGCCGTATTGGAACATCTTATATCTTGTACTACTGGGTGATTGTGATTGTGTGTGTGAGACAACGTGCGTCTCTCAGGGATTCAGATCTTATAGAGTTGTTTAAGGCTGCCTGGATAACTGATTCTGTGTGTGTGTGTGTGTGTGTGTGTGTGTGTGTGTGTGCAGTGTTTTGTGTGATTAATCTGGTGTGTATTCTGTATTGTGTGTTTGAGGAACCCGTCTTTCCGGTCCGTGTAGTGAACACATCAGTTGTTTGTTTTGTATCAAACAGGTTGTAAGGATCCTGACAGACTTTAACTACAGCACACACACACACACACACACACACACACACACACAGACACACACTCACACACACACTCAAACACACACAAACACACACACACACACACTCACTCACTCACACACACACATCTCTGTCTGTTGTGTGCTGATACTGCAGGACGTGTGTGTACTAGTCATGTGACACACTAGCATTGTGTGTGTATCTTGTTATTTTTCAAAAACAAGCATCTGGTTTCGTCTCGACATTCAAGGACGTCCACAATCAGAAAAACAACACAAGTCTATGATATGTCCCAGTACGATAGATAACTATGATAACTATCCTAATGAGGAGTTGTTGTGATGCAGGTTTAGTTATTTTAAATTGTGCCCATGTTGTTATGTGATTTGTGTTGTTATCTGTGACTATGTTTGTTTTTTATGTAATTTTATTGTGATATTGTGAAGCACTTTGGGCAACCTGGTGTTGTATTAAACTAAACCTGTGTGTGTGTGAGTGTGAGTGTGAGTGTGAGAGTGTGAGTGTGAGTGTGTGTGTGTGTGTGTGTGTGTGTGAGTGCTGTTCAAAAGTTTGGGATCAGTAAGTTTTTTTATGTTTTTTAAAGAAGTCTCTTCTGCTCATGAAGGCTGCATGTATCTGATCAAAAATACAGAAAAAAATACAGTAAAAATTGTGAAATATTTTTACAATCTAAAATATCTTTTCTATGTGAATATCTGTTAAACTGTAATTTATTTCTGTGATGCGCAGCTGAATTTTCAGCATCATTACTCCAGTCTTCAGTGTCACATGATCTTCAGAAATCATTCTAATATACTGATTTATTATCAATGTTAGAAACAGTTGTGCTGCTTAATATTTTTTTGGAAACTGTGACACTTTTTCAGGATTCACAGATTAATAGAAAGAGAAATAGAAAACAACATAAGTCTTTACTGTCGCTTTTGATCAATTGAATGTGTCCTTGATGAATAAAAGAAAGAAAAAAAATGTACTGACCTTAAACTTTTGAACGGTGTTGTTAAATAAAATTAAAGAATTTTTAAAAATTATTATTATTTTTCAATTTTGTTAAATTATTATTATGTAGGTTATAGATAACGACATGCTTAATCTGAAAGCTGTTTTAAATTCTAATAATATTTCACAGTTTTACTATATTTCTGATCAAATAAATGCAGCATTGGTGAGCAGAAGAGACTCTTTCAGAAACACTGAAGATCTTATATTTGAGAGGTGTGTGCTGCTGTAGAGATCTGAGTGAAGATCAGTGAAACGCTTGTGTTCGATTGCTGTCGGTCTGGTCTCATTCTTGGCCCGTCGGTCTCCTCTGTTCTCATCATGGCTCTGTGGAAGAGAAAGCTTCAGATCTCCTCCAGACGTAAGAGGAAAGCTCCTGCTGAGTAAGACTTCAGTGTGATTTCACTGATTGATTTCTGTGGGTTTCTGCTGCACCATCCGTTCATTAGATCGTGAGTCTCCTGCGGGCCGTGAGTGTTTTCTGTGTCGGACACACACTTGTTTCGTGTGTTTTATGTCAGTGGTGTGTGTGGCTGATGGCTGAGTTGTTTGGATCAGGATGCTTCAGTGTAGCTCTGGCTGTCTTGCTTTTTGAAGATGTGAAAGATGTGGGAATGTTATAAAAGCAGGTCATATTTCATAAAATATCATATCATATTTTTGCAGAAAGTGAAGCCTATTTTTAGGACTGTTAAGATGTTTTCTGTTGTGACATTACTTTCATGACAATTCCCCCAAAATTTGGATGTTCTTTTTTCTTCTTCTTTATAATTCTCATTTTTTTCTCAGTGTGGATTGTCATTAAAATATTTAATAAATATTTAAGTAAATATTTGGTTACTGTATTACAAATAAAAACTTTTTACATTTTTTTTCTTTATTAATGCATTTTCTTGGGTTTAAGTATGGTCTATGATGAATCACTCGTTGTTTTCCTCAACAGTAAGTCACTCTGAATAAAAAATGTAAATATATATTAATTTGACCTGAGCTAAACTAGATTGAGTTCAGCTGTTGTTATGATTTCAGTCACGTGATACAGATGTTATCGCGGTTTACTATCTTCCCCTCTCTCTCTCTCTCTCTCTCTCTCTCTCTCAGGTACATATCTTGTACTTCATGCACACAATAACAGTCTTGTCGTGGATGCTTCCAAGGAGGATCTTTGTCACAAACACTATACCAGGAGAGATTGGATTTTTTAGGGGGGCTCAATGGCCTTTTTCACCAATATCTGAAATAGAAGACTTACTTCCTAAATGCATCTTGGCTGTATCCCATACCACTACTGCTGACAGAATTTGTGTTGTAGGCATGAAATACATTTCATTTAGTGAGAGATTTGGGAGTCATTAGATGACTGACCACATTATTCAGTACTGCTTTGTAATTAGCGGGTGTTGAAAAGTTGTTATTGTCAGATGTTCTCTCTCTCTCTCTCTCTCTCTCTCTCTCTCTCTCTCTCTGTAAATATGCTTGTTTGAATCCCAGCATGATCAGTGTTTCTCACTCTAATCAATGATCATTGTGTCTCTACAGGGCAGAGAAGACAGAAGTGCTGAGTGAAGATCTGCTGCAGGTGAGAGACACGTGTGTGTGTGTGTGTGTGTGTGTGTTTGTGAGTGTGTGTGTTTGTGAGTGAGTGAGTGTGTGTTCATAACTGAGTGTGTGTGTGTGTGTGTGTGTGTGTATGTGTGTGTGTGTGAGAGTGTGAGAGTGAGTGTGTGTGTGTGTGTGTGTGAGAGAGAGAGTGTGAGAGAGTGTGTGTGTGTTCATAACTGAGTGTGTGTGTGTGTGTATGTGTGTGTGTGAGAGAGTGTGTGTGTG
>NW_015626422.1:112684-114007 GCF_001515625.1 Sinocyclocheilus rhinocerous
TGTGTGAGAGTGTGTGTGTGTGTGTGTGTGTGTGTGAGAGAGAGTGAGTGAGTGAGTGTGTGTGTGTGTGTGTGTGTGTTCATAACTGAGTGTGTGAGTGTGTGTGTGTGTGTGTGTGCAGGTGGAGAAGCGTCTGGAGCTGGTTAAGCAGGTGTCTCACAGCACTCATAAGAAGTTGACGGCGTGTCTGCAGGGTCAGCAGGGTGTGGATGTGGACAAGCGGTCCGTCCGCTCGCCTTCAGTAAGTCACGAGCTTCATTCACGACGCACAGTGTCAACGAACGATTCCTGTGCTGGTTTGAATCAGTCGGACAAATCATTCACTGAATCAACTCACTGAATCTCTCTTACTGAACTGCAAGTCATCATTATTCTCAGCGATTATGTTCATCTCAAAATAATGAAAATTTTGTTACTGAAATTTCATGAATGTAATTATTTCATTTAATCTACTTTAATTCATTTAATACATTTACTGGTTTTGTGGAACTGGCCTTCATTGTTTCCATGGGAAAAAAAATGCAATTCTCATTTTGATTCTAATTATTAAAATTAATATTTAAGTTTTAAAATGAGTTGCTGTATTACAATTTTTAAAAAATTAATTATTTTCTATAAATGCAACACAATCAACTTTTAGTTTGGGGTTTAACTGCGGTCTGCACTTGTTTTCTTGAGATTCATCCACATCTATTTGAAAAGCAAGCAAAGACATGTTTATGATAGTTTGCTTTTATTTAATTTAACAACGAAATTCAGTATCACCCATCTGCGTGTGTCCAAACAATGGACATAAAAATAATGCAAAAAAATCAGCATCAGTTAAAGGCAGGACAAAAGTACTTCAAAATACTATAAATACTATACAACATATATAAATAAAATATATATTAAATATTTTTAAAATACTATTTTATACAATATATATATATATATATATATATACACACAAAAATATATACAAAATACACTATATATTCTATTAATTTTAACCATTTTTATTAATAGATTAAACGGTATAGTATTTATTTATTTATTTTTCATTTATTTATTTATAATATATGTATCTTTTTTTCATTTATTTATTTAGCGCTTTCATTGCCGTTTTCATGACAGTTAAAATGAAAAAACACCAAACAAACAAAAGTATCACATGTGTGATGGCTGTACTACCCCTATTTTGGAAATTGTTGCTTTTTCAGTATTTTTTTTCCATAACATTTCCATAAAAATGTGTATACTGTGATATATATTTTTTATATAAATTTTAGGACAGTGTGTGCATGTACTGATATATGTGTGTGTGTGTGTGTGTGTGTGTGT
>NW_015626422.1:114287-116787 GCF_001515625.1 Sinocyclocheilus rhinocerous
TGTGAGCAGAAGAAGCTTCCTCTGACGTCTCTGGCTCAGTGTCTGGTGGAAGGTGCCTCGGTTCTTGGTGACGATTCTCTGCAGGGGTGAGAGATTTAACAATGACAGAATGCATGCTTTTAGGAGCTGTATGTCATTCTCTGTGTGTGTGTGTGTGTGTAGGAAGATGCTGAGGATCTGTGGAGAGACGCAAGACAGACTCGCTCAAGAACTTCTGCTGTTTGAGCTCCAGATCGAGCGAGACGTCGCTGAGCCGCTCTACACTTTCGCTGAGGTGTGTGTGTGTGTGTGTGTGTAACACTGAACCGAAATTAACTAGCTCTTTCACAAGAATTAACAGCAATCACATTTCATTTTCATTTTTTATGGCCAACCTTATACAGTATACTGTAATTCTGATCCACAGTAAATAATGTAGTGAAGTAATGTAAATAACACAACAGATAGTAGTGGTCCTGGATGCTGATTGGTTGATCCAGTATTTCAAATATCTACTTAAAGATATTTCAGTTATTTAACAACATTCATGCAGGTAAACAAATCAAATATTTCATATTTTTAGGAAGTGTCTCAATTTGTTTTGTTTTTTATTTGAAAATTATTTATTTACTTGTTTGTTTATTTTATATAAATAAACAATTATTTATTTATTCACAAATAAATAATAAAATTATATATAAATTATATTTTTATTACTATAATCAAAAATATTAATTTATTTATTTAAAAAAATATTCAATTTAATTTATTAAAATTTTCCCCCCCATTAACCCCAGTTTTGGAAACCCTGTGCCTGTGCTTGAGTCAAAATATTGTGTTACATTTGCATAAATGTTTTGTAAAAGCAATAAAACTCACATTTTTCTGTTTCTATGTTTATTTATTTATTTACTGTTTCTCAAAGGTTGAAATTCCCAACATTCAGAAGCAAAGAAAACATTTAGCCAAACTCGTACTGGACATGGATTCTGCTCGCACACGGTGAGAAACACACATGCGTTTAAACAAGGACATATTATTATAATTGCAAACTAAACTTGAATAAAATGTATTAACCATTGGCAGTCTGATCAGATGAGATGTTCAGAATGCTGACTGATGTTACTGCTGGTTTAGTCAAGTTGCATTGTGGGATACAGTATCTCATGCAGTGTGATGGGTGGTATACTGCACATCTAGTAGGGGATTTAGTAGGCAGATGTGTTTTTATTACGCCGTTCTCTCCTCCCAACCTCCAGGTGGCACCAGTCGTCCAAATCCTCAACTCTGACTAATAAGGAAACGCCTACCGGGGCCAAAGCCGACGCCCTCAGGGAGGAGATGGAGGAGGCAGCCAATCGCATGGAGATCTGTAGAGTGGGTGGAGCTTATCAGACTCTCTATTATTTCATGCATGGACAGGTGTCAAACTGCACCGTATTCATAATGCATGCTGTAAAAATGCAGCATCGAAGCATCATGTTTAATGTCAATGTTTTTCAGGATCAGCTCTCAGCGGACATGTATAGTTTCGTGGCCAAAGAAATTGACTATGCAAACTACTTCCAGACGGTGAGTGTGTTGCTCATTCAGACGAAAAGCCTGCCTTTTTATCGTTAACATCTTTCTGTCGCTCTGTTCAGCTGATCGAGGTTCAGGCCGAGTACCACAGGAAGTCTTTGGAGCTGCTCCAGAACGTTCTGCCGCAGATTAAAGCGCAACAGGGTGAGAATCACGAATGAACTTCAGAAACAGGAACTGAATAAACCTGGAAACACCAGCAGATTTTAGTCTTACAAATGACATTGTATCTCTCTCAGTTTAATATTATATATTAACTAATTATATATTATTTAATGTCATATACGTTAATAATATAATATTATTTAATTTAATATTATATCATATCTTAATATTGTAATAATTTGTAATATTTTAATAAAACATAATTGTAATAATTTATAATATAAATTAATAAATAATTATATAATATAATATAATATTTTATTTTAATATTATAATTTTATAAATAATTTAATTAATAATGAAATTATTATATAATTTAATATTTAATTTTAATATTATACCTTATTATATAATATTTGTATCATTTGGTTAATAGTTAAATTATTATATAATTTAATATTATTATATAATATGATATATTATTATATAATATTATCTATAATATTTTACTGATCATAATCTGAACCCTAACTGTGACTAAATGGCCTGTTTGGTGTTGTTTTGTCAGTAAAGCGTGTGTGGTTTGTGTTTCAGAGTCGTGGGTGGATAAGCCGTGTTACGGGAAACCGTTAGAGGAGCATCTGACTCTGAGCGGGAGAGAAATCGCTTTCCCCATCGAAGCGTGTGTGACCATGCTGCTGGACTGCGGCCTACAGGAGGAGGTGAGCATTCACTGTCAACAACACCTCACTATCACTATATGACTGCAGGGGATTGCTTTGGTTTTGCATTTTGTTCCTGGTGTGGACAGACATCTGGATTCTGCATCTGTATA
>NW_015626422.1:118852-143067 GCF_001515625.1 Sinocyclocheilus rhinocerous
GGGGGGAGTGAATGTACAGCACTCTCTCCCACCTTCAATACCACGACTGAGGTGCCCTTGAGCAAGGCACCGAACCCCCAACTGCTCCCCGGGCACCGCAAAAAAAATAAAATGGCTGCCCACTGCTCCGGGTGTGTGTTCACGATGTGTATGTGTTCACTGCTGTGTGTGTGCACTTTGGATGGGATAAAATGCAGGGAGCTGCCCGAACCCCTGCTGACCTTTGACCTGTATGAGGACTGGATTCAGGCATCAAAGTGAGTGAATGTGACATTAACATTAATAGTAATTGTGTGCTCGTGTAGTTATTCAGGAGTATGTGTGTGTGTGTGTGTGTGTGTGTGTGTGTGTGTGTGACTGCAGTATTGCGGATCAGGACAAGCGTCTGCAGGCGTTGTTATCGACCTGTGAGAAACTTCCTACAGCAAACAGCAACAACTTCAAGTGAGTCCAAATATATTTCTACTCCAAATATAGTACATTAAGGCTTTGTATAAGGACACATTTTTTAAATGTAATAATTTTATATTTCATTTAGATATAATTTATATATAGTATATTAATATATAATTTAATGTAATCATGTAATTCAAAAATGTAAACAAAATTCGTCAGCTATGGTCATCAGTAACGGAACGCATGTCTCACTGTGTCTCAGGAACATGACGGAGATGATGACCACCGTCTCGCTGCAGATCGTCGCCATCATTGAGCCGCTCATCCAGCACGCTGACTGGTTCTTCCCTGGAGGTCAGAAACACAGAGCGCTTATTATCCTTAACTGAAATTACAACCATAAAAAAAAAACATTTTGTTACTTAAAACAAAATAATCTGAAATCAATTATTTAAAAAAATCTTGAAATAAAAACTTTTATTTCAGCTAGTTGCCAAGGCAATAAAAATTAATAAATTGCTATTTAGACATTAAAAAAAAACAATAAAAATGAGAAACACAACAAAATTACAAAAATTTAACTGAAATTAGAGTGAAAACAGAAAATAATAAAATTATGTATTGCTTGGAAAAAGGCACGTTAATTTGCAAGAAGTAAAGCATGTTGCAACACTTAAACATCCTTTGCTTTTTTTATACATTTGTTTATATATTCATCATATAATTGTATTTTTAAAATAATTTAATATTTTTAATTTATATGTAACATTGTTAGTATAAATTATTAATAATGTTTAATTATTATAATTAATATACTTGCATGTAATTATTAATTTATACATGTATCTAAGTGTGAATTTAGGTTTTACTCTACATTAAATTTTTTTAGAAGTATGAACTGATTTGTATTTGTTCTTGAAGATTTTTTTATTTTGGTTGTTGTTATTTTTAAGTGATTTATTTTAATGATTTAATGAATTATTAGCTTTTCATTAAACTCACAAACCCAGTTTGGGAAACCTTGACGTAATAAAATGTTTAATGCACTTCATGATGTTATAATAACAACAAATGGAATATGTTTTCTTCTTCTTTGCATTTTTATATCAATATGGTACAAGGTTATTTTATTTAAATCAATGTGATAAGCAAGTTCGGTCAAAAGTAATCCAAAAGTAATCTGATTACATTACCTAAAATGTGTCATGTAATGGATTACGTTACTAACTACAGTTTTTCTCATGTAGTTTGGAACCAGTAACGGATTACAGTTTCTCTGACAGCTACTGCTTTTGCGATACAGTGACAAATCCGATCTATTTTGTGTGCGCAGAGATCGATTTTAACGTGACGGGAAACTACGGCAGCCCCGTTCACACCAATCACAACGCCAACTACAGCTCCATGCCGTCGCCGGACTTGGACCAATCAGATCGCAGGCAGCCGGACCAAAGCCGACGCCCACTCAGCGTCGCCACCGACAACATGATGCTGGAGTTCTACAAGAAAGACGGGTACGTTCGCTTTATATGCTCACATGCATGCGCTCCTCTCCTCACTTTGGGTTTGAATCACTGACGCTTCTGCTTTTCTTCCACTAATGCAGCATTAGGAAAATTCAGAGGTACGGTGAAGCTTCTGTCTCGTCCTGTTCTGTCCTGATTTCCCGCAAGCCTGCTGATTCTCAATGCTGGCATCGATGCCGTTGCATTTCTGAAGTGACATGAATTCAGTGCAGATGGCAAATCAATTCATTTTAGAGGTGTTTTAGTACATCACTCAAAGTACGCTATTTAAGATTTGTAATGTTTTTGAAAGAAGTCTGTTATTCTCATCAAGGCTGCTTTTATTTGATCAAAACTACTGTAAAAATTCTAAAATATTTTTACAATTTAAAACAGCTGTTTGCAATGCGAATATAAATTAAACTGTAATTTATTTCTGTGATCAAAGCTGTATTTTCAGCAGTCTTCAGTGTCACATGATCTTCAGAAATCATTCTAATATGCTGATTTGCTGCTCGAGAAACATTTCTGATTATTATCAATGTTGAAAACAGTTGGAAACTGTGATGCATTTTATTTTTCAGGATTCACAGATGAATAGAAAGTTCAAAAGAACTAGAAATAGAAATCTTTTAGAACATTATAAATGTCTTTACTGTCACTTTTGAGCAATTTAATGCGTCCTTGCTTGATAAAAATATTAATTGATTTTTAAAAAATCTTACCGGCCCAAATGCTTCAGCTGGGGTGTTGTTGATGAAGTGTGAGGGATGTGATTGGCTGTGCCTCTGCCCCGTTGCAGTATGGGAGTGCGAGTGATGGACACCTCCTGGGTTTCTCGCCGAGGCTCCTCCTCCTCGTCTCGTAAGAGCTCCTCGACTCCGCCCAGCCTTCAGCCGCCCTCTGATTCGCTGAACCCCGAGCAGCCGGCCGATGTCTCCGCCTCCC
Organism: Sinocyclocheilus rhinocerous; assembly: GCF_001515625.1. Classification (NCBI taxonomy): domain Eukaryota; kingdom Metazoa; phylum Chordata; class Actinopteri; order Cypriniformes; family Cyprinidae; genus Sinocyclocheilus; species Sinocyclocheilus rhinocerous. The sequence goes on from NW_015626422.1 coordinate 121,702, forward strand.
CCTCACAGACTCCGCCCCCCATCAGCGGCGATAGGACCAGGTAAACAGAGGCGACCAATAGGAATCCAACGCACACGAGCTGAGCTCGTCACATGACTGCTGCTCGTTTCAATTCAGGCAGCGGAGGACATCATGAATATTAATGTAATATTATACAGTATTTGAATATCATCCAAAGCAGTTCGTTATAAATACAATTTGTGATTGAAAGCAGAAATTAAAGCAAATAAATATTAAATTTTTATTATATTAGTTGGCTGAATTGAAACTGGAGTTATTCTCCTCCTTAATTTCAATTATAATCATGTTATTCTAAAGCATTATTCACTGATTATCTTTCTCTCTGCTGTAGTACATGATGACAGATTTTGCATTTCTGCATGAACTATTCCTTTATTTATTTTCTCTCTGTTTTGTTGACTGTGTGAATCCTTTTTATTTTGCAGTATTTTAATATCCTTGATATCTCAAACCCACTTGTATGCGTGACACACAACCTCACACGCTCCTCCTGTACGTTCAGAGTCACTCTTGTAATTAGCATTGTTTTCAAAGCTTTCAAAACAAACACTCTGTCCATCACATTTGTGGAAAATTATACAGTAGATCAATAACACATTTAACAGTGGAAGTTCAAAATACACAGATATGCTGTATATGCAAAGCTATTGTATGCGTTACCTTCTGCTAAAATTAATTATTAATATGCATGAATATTATAATTATACATATTTTAATAAATATTAATAACATCAAGTATTAATATGAATCAAATAATCTTAAATGTAATTATAATTAATTAATTTATATTAGTAAATATTCATACAATTAATTATTAATTATGTTTATATTTATTCATTATGATATTAATTAATATTATGTATTAAATAATTATTGACAATTATTTAATAATTTTCGATTAAATCGTGAGAGTTGAGTAAGTGATAATTATAATTAATTCAGAATTAATATTCATAAATAACAATAATCATTTATTGATATTTATTAACATTAAATAATTAAGTATTAATTTAATAAGAATTAATTTATAGTTATTGATTATTATATTAATTATGAATTTATTGATTTAATTATAATTAATGAATATCAATATTTATTAATATTTATTAATTGTAGTAGTACATAATAATAATTGACAAATATTTAATAATTGACTGACTGTTAAATAACAATTGAATAATTGCATACAATAATTGAATTTTATTATAATTAATTCATATTCATAAATATAAAAAAATTTATGATTGAATTAGTATCAATGAACATTCAAAAATGACTAATTATAATATTCATTAATATAAATGATTAATTTATTGATTTGATTAGAATTATCAGTAAATCATATCATTAAATATTAAATTATTTTTAAATAAATATTAATGTACTAATATTATGAATGTACGAAGTACGTCAGCACAGGAAATAAAATTGCACTCATTAACATAATGTTGCCATGGTAATGACAGGAGTGCTGTTGATGGAGCTGTATGTACTGATCTCAGATGTGCCAATCTTGCAAATCTTTTCAGCTCCGACGAGGCGTCATCCAATCGCTCGGACTCCTGTCTCGTCTGCCCCTCCCCTGAGGAGGAGAGACCGCCCCCTCCGTACCCGTTCCCTGTCTCCTCCTCTTCCTCCTCCTCCTCCTCCTCGTTCTCTATCCCTCACCCTCGAGTGCGTCCCGAATGCGTTCCACCCTCGGCGTTCAGCCGCTGGTCCGTGTACAGCCCTCCGCCTGCGCTCCTCCTGTCCTCCACCTCTCTAGACATCAACTCCAACCCCAAACCCAGTGTCCTGCACCTGTCCAAGCAGGGCTCTCTGCCCTCCGAGCCGTCTCTCTCACATGCACCCGTCTACATCAAACCCCCGCTCGCTCCCTGCCTCCCCACCCTTAGCCCTCATTCTACTGCGCCGCTGTGGGCCGCCTGCGCCTGCAGCCGAGAGAGGGGACTCAGAGTGCCTAGGTAACTACCCACTAACCCCACTAACTAGTCCAGCAGAACCAGCTGGATCACTAAAGGCAAATTATAAAACGAATAGTTCCGGTGCTTGATTCTGATTGGCTGAGCCACGTTCGAAGCTGTTGTAAATGACTCTACAAAGTAACATACACCTTTGTTTACATCTGTGTGTTGCTCGGCAACCACTTTGTAGCAACCACAACTGTTTCTGAGGCTGTGAAGCCGTGGTTTACAGTGAATTTATAACAGCTAAGGGGTTTTAACAGTTAACAACGCCCCTTAGCTGTTATAAATTCACTGTAAACCACGGCTTCTTGGGGCTTATTGCTTTATTTGGCAATATACTGATTGCAAATATTATCGATCACCATCATGAAAACACGTAGCGCCCCCTACTGCTCAGCGATTGCACAACATTTCAATATTCAGTGTGAATTAAAGAGCAAATTAATTCAGTACAGTAGCATTCTTATAAATGAATTCCTGCTGCAGCTACTGAAATCTTTCTGTTATGAGTTAAACATTTGGGTCAGACTTTCCCTCAAGTTCCCGGTGCTGCTCTATGCATTAAAATGAGCAAAAAACTTGCTGTCAAATGAAGGGATTTTTCTCTTTGCTTATGAACAGCCGCCACACAACGTAGATTGCCCCTAAAAGAAAACTTTTTGGGATCTACATACACTTTATTTCATTTTTTTTATTTTTATTAATTTTTATTTTTTTATTTTATATTATTTATTATAATTAGATAAAATATTTATAAATTAATATTATTTATATTTTATATTTATATTTATATTTTTTTATTTTCTACATTCACTTTTATTTATTTATTTATGATATTATTATTTATAATTTTAATAGTATCTGCACATTTATTTATTTACATAAGGTCAGAAATATATATTTTTTAATTATATTAATTTTACCAACCCCTAAAAGAAAACTTTTTCCATCTTTAGTATCTACATACACTTTTACTTATTTATTTATAAATAAATAAATAATATTTATATTTATTTGACCAACCCATAAAATATAACTTTTCTATTTATAGCAACTTCATACACTTAATTTAATTAATTTATTCATTATTTTATTTTATTTTATTTATTTTTTATGTTTTTCCCAACTGAGGACATCAGTAAGTGGAGGTTCTGTGAGCTTCTCCTCATGTCTGGGGACAAATTCGTTGCCAAATTGCACGTTTTCTATTTTATTCTTCTCAGTGTTCAAATATCAGAGCTGTGACTGTGTGTGTTTGTGCAGTTATGGGATGTTTGTGCATTTCTGTCATCAGCACTCAGAAGAATAAGGAGCCTTCGCCTGTGATTGGTCAAAGAGGCATTTCACCAACGGCTCCCTCTGCTGGACACAACCAGCTTTCAGACCAGAGTCCTCTCACGCTGCGCAAAGGTGCGTTCAAGCATGTGCAATATAATAAAATCACCATGCAATGAAAACAGTAATCGATGCATTTCAAGTGAATTGTACTCATGTATTTAAAGTCATTCACGTTATGGTTAATATACAAACACTGTTCCCTTTCCTTCAGTTTCCAAAAAGCTGGTCCCCATCCCTCCCAAGGGTCCGTATTCTCCGTCGGGCTGCATGTCGGATCTGTCTCCGGGTCCGTCTCCGGTCAGTCTGTCCCCGACGCCCCCCAGCACCCCGTCCTCATACAGCTTCAGTTACCCACAGAGCGGCTCCGTCCTCACCTCACCCGGACACAACCACAGCCAGATGCTCACCGGGACCCTGCCCAAATCACGGCCCATGCCCAAACCGCCCCGCCAGAGACCCAACCTGCCCCCGCCGCAGCCGCCGCAGCCGCTGGAGCACACGCCGGGCCTGCTGGACGCGCTGTCCGCGGGAGAGAGCATGTCTACAGGTACAACACCACTGACTTCTGAGCGTTCTTCCTGTCTGCTCCCTTCTTAGGCAGCTCACTGATTACAATGGAACCTCAAAAGTAACAAATCTGAAAAGAAGCAGAGTGATACAATTCAGTCGTTTTCGTGTAATGGAAAATGTGTGTGTGTGTGTGTGTGTGTGTGTGCGTGCGTGTGCGCGTTTTTGTGACAAATGAGGACATAAATTTGTATAATGACAAGGGTATGACATAGGTATTACAAGGAGAAGGTGACTTTTCAGGACATTACCCCATGTCCCCACTTTTCATGTGTGTGAGTGTGAGTGTAAGTGTGTGTGAGTGAGTGTGTGTGTGTGTGTGCGTTATATCCGGTGTGACTCTGCGGTGGTTTTTCTCTTCTCTCCTGTGCTTGTTGTGGTCTCTGCAGCGGTCTGATCTCTGATCTCGGTGGCTTTGGTTCTGATGGTAAGCTGTAGTGTGTGTCTGTATGTAAACTCACTCGCCATCATTCAGCGTCCCGGGCTGTGTGTCACTAACGCCGCCTCTGCTGTGTGCATGGCTCTGCCCCGCATGTCTCTCGCTCGTCTGATCCGTCCTTCAGTTCAAACCCTCACGCCTGATTCACTCAGACTCACCCATGTGACCGTCTCACGTGTTCCTCTGTCTGTATGATCTGATGTTCACATGACCAAACATTCAAGTACAGGAGTCTCTTTCTTTTGTGGAACAAAACAGGAGGTGTGATTTCTCACAGTGAAGGTTCATAGCGAGCCTGAATGTCATGCTGTAATTCCCAAACTCCTCGATCTACTCACATTACACACATTATCTGATGAATTCGTTTCTACAATGTTCAGCCACTGGTGTTTTGCAGTATTTCAGATGGACTGTTAAATGCATCTGCTAAAAACTGTGTCAAATGCTTCAAAACTTACACTACGGTTCAAAAGTTTGGGGTTAGCAAGATTTTTTTGAAAGAAATTGCATTAAATTGATCAAAAGTGCCAGTAAAGACATTTATAATGTTAGAAAAGATTTCTATTTCAAAACTTTAGATTCATCTGTGAATCCTGAAAAATAAAATGTATAACCATTTCCACAAAAATAACTGTTTTCAACATTGATAATAATCAGAAATGTTTCTTGAGCAGCAAATCAGCATATTATTATGATATCTGAAGATCATGTGACACTGAAGACTGGAGTAATGATACTGAAAATACAGCTGCGCATCACAGAAATACATTACAGTTTAACAGATATTCACATAGAAAACAGCTGTTATAAATTGTAAAAATATTTCATAATTTTTACTGTATTTTTGATCAAATAAATGCAGCCCTGGTGAGCAGAAGAGACTTTTGGACGCTAGTGAATGAAGCCTATTTATGAGAAATGATACATCAGAACTGTTTTGTACAGTGTTGAACACTATTTAATATTATTGTATGACAGCTGTATGCTGTTCAGAGCTCATTTACTCTCTTTAGGCCAGAAAAGATCTCGTCTTCTCACTCCATGTTTTGTGTGTTTTTCTCAGACTCGTGCTGTGAGTTGGACGTTCCCATAATAAGCGTTGAACTGGACGGGAGATACAGGAACTCTGTGGATCTGCTGGAGTCGGAGGAGGAGTCGGAGAGCACTGCCCTTTGACCCCTGGGATTACCCACAATCCTTTACTCCCTCGCTTCACCGCACAAGTGACGTTGTATTGTCCATGTGATCCTCTGCACTGACCCACAGACAGGATCTGAAGCGCGGATCACGTCACTGTGTCGTTCTGGTCCCGTCTTCTTTGTGTTTTTTATGTTTTAAAGTTTTTTCCATGTGGTTGGTTTTCTATTTGCCTTATCTGAGTTCTTGCACTTTTGTCTTGAAGTTCGTGTTATGTGTGTTTGGGTTGCTGCTGTAGAAAATCACACTGAAACCTTGTTGTGTGTAAACCCAGACTAGCATTCAACAAGTATACAAACAGCTCCTGACACACTACAGCACAATCTGCTCATATCTGAGACGAGGATGGACGTGTGTGAGTGTGTGTGTGAGTGTGAGTGTGAGTGTGAGTGTGTGAGAGTGAGTGTGAGTGTGAGTGTGAGTGTGAGTGTGAGTGTGAGTGTGAGTGTGAGTGTGAGTGTGAGTGTGAGTGTGAGTGTGAGTGTGAGTGTGAGTGTGAGTGTGAGTGTGAGTGTGAGTGTGAGTGTGAGTGTGAGTGTGAGTGTGAGTGTGAGTGTGAGTGTGAGTGTGAGTGTGAGTGTGAGTGTGAGTGTGAGTGTGAGTGTGAGTGTGAGTGTGAGTGTGAGTGTGAGTGTGAGTGTGAGTGTGAGTGTGAGTGTGAGTGTGAGTGTGAGTGTGAGTGTGAGTGTGAGTGTGAGTGTGAGTGTGAGTGTGAGTGTGAGTGTGAGTGTGAGTGTGAGTGTGAGTGTGAGTGTGAGTGTGAGTGTGAGTGTGAGTGTGTGTAAGACTGTGAGAGTGCGAGTGTGTGTGAGAGTGTGAGAGTGCGAGTGTGTGTGAGAGTGTGTGAGTGTGAGTGTGTGTGAGAGTGCGAGTGCGAGTGTGTGTGAGAGTGCGAGTGCGTGTGAGAGTGCGAGTGCGTGAGAGTGTGCGTGAGAGTGTGCGTGTGCGTGTGCGCGCGTGTGTGTGTGTGTGTGCGTCTGAGATGAGATGCTCTCGCTGTGGTTTGAAGTCAGATTTTAAGTTGACTGATGTGGAGTAACTGAGAGGGGCCGTTCACACATGAATTTACCATTCAAAACTTTGGGATTGGTAAATTTTTTAAAATGTTTTTCAGTCTCTTCTGCTCACTAGAGCTGCATTTCCTTGATCAAAAATACAGTAAAATTATGAAATATTATTATAATTTAAAACAGCTGTTTTCTATGTGAATATCTGTTAAACTGTAATTTATTTCTGTGATCAAAGCTGTATTTTCAGCATCATTACTCCAGTCTTCAGTGTCACATGATCTTCAGAAATCATTCTAATATGCTGATTTGCTGCTCAAGATACATTTCTGATTATCATCAATGTTGAAAACAGTCGTGCTGCACAATATTTCTGTGGAAACTGTGATACATTTTATTTTTCAGGATTCACAGATGAATAGAAAGTTCAGAAGAACGGCATTTATTTGAAATAAAATTTTGTAAATTAAAAAAATTGACAAATCCAAACTTTAAAAAAAAAAATGTGTTATTAAAGTGCTGTGTGTGAACGGACCCTCAGTGTGAATGAGTGATGGATAAAATAAAGCTCGTTTGTACTGAAAGATAATATATAAAGTATCAAATCACAGAAAATATCAAATATAAAACGGATATAAATTATTTATATTAACACTAACATTAATATGACTATATGTTTAGTGAGAAGAAAATATTTCTGAATGTGTTTATCATCATTTCACCCAGATATTTTGGAATCAGGATTTCCATTCCTTATGACCAGTGACTGGATAATGATTTTTAGAAATATTATATATATATATATATATATATATTCATTCATACAGATATTCATTTTGTTTTTTAAGCTTTTAGAAAAAAAGTCCATGAATTTTTCCAGACCTGGAAATCACGTTTTAACCCTTTGATGCATTAACTAGTGAATCAGTATATTAAAAAAATGCATCAATGATTCTAAACAACAACATCATTCAACGCCAACAAATATAATCTTGTATTTTTAAATGATATATATATATATGCACATCTGTCTACTGCAATATAACATAGTAGCAGATATGGTGCATCATAAATAAAAAATGCAATGACAAATAAAGAAGAATTAGGAGTAAAGGTCAAAGATCATCATCTATCCCGCCCTAAATTATTCAAATGTCTCCTCTAATGGACACATCATGCATCTAAAATTCCCTGATAATTACATGTTTTCCATGATTTGGGAACCCTTACTGACCGAACGAAGGCTGTTGATTCCTGGCGTGTTATTCGTCTGATTAATATGAATGGATATGATATGAATAACACATCACAAACTCTGCTGTAAGTATTAGCATGTGTAAATGCTGTTCACTCTCCGCTGTACATAGTCTATAGAAGCAAAGGTCAAATATTTATCAATCTTTCTCTCTATATATATAAACATATATATGTATATATACAGACAATATTATTTTTGCTTCAGACACAATGCTGGAATATGAATCGCCGCGGTTCCTGTGAAGGTCTCTGATAACATGAGGTTCCAGTGCGTTTGCTGAAGAATCAGATGCACAAACAAACTGAAAGAGATCCGGATTGCGACAGAGATTAAACCGAAGTCACACGTTTACCTCTTACAGATGCTTCTGTAATGCTTCAGAGTCTGTCTGCATGTTTCCAACGCTGACCATACTTTAAAGTCAACATGAAACCCATTTGTTGTCACCCTGGAGCACAAAACCAGTCATAAGGGTCAATTTTTTCGAAATTGAGATTTATGCATCATATCAAAATAAGCTTTTCATTGATGTATGGTTTGTTAGGATAGAACAATATTTGGCTGAGATACAACTATTTGAAAATCTGGAATCTGAGGGTGCAAAAAAATCTAAATATTGAGAAAATCATCTTTAAAGTTGTTCAGATGAAGTTCTTAGCAATGCATATTACTAATCAAAAATTAAGTTTTGATATATTTACGGTAGGAAATTTACTAAATATCTTCATGGAACATGATCTTTACTTAATATCCTAATGATTTTTGGCATAAAAGAAAAATGTATAATTTTGACCCATACAATGTATTGTTGGCTATTGCTACAAATATACCCCAGCGACTGAAGACCAGGGTCACATTTTAACTCCATAATGTGACGTTCTGAATTAAACAGGAGGAAAATAAATAGTAAAGAAGGTCATGCTGAGTTTAAAAACCTCCTAATGTGAATGTCTGATGGTTTGTGTGTGTGTTGGGTAAGTTATCATCAGTCTTTGTGGATTTGGTTTTGTTTGACCATCTTAAACAAAATTTGACTTCAGGTGACACATTAATCCAGAAGAATATCAGTAGATCAGGGAAACGGTGTAGTGAAACTGAAATGCAACGCGTAAAGAGTCTATAAACTCCATATTGCTGCATTTTCACAGCTAAACGCTCTGATTGTGTTTTCCTAGCGGATGAGAGCAGATCTGTCAGGAACGCAGAGGTGGAGATGAACTCTCATATGTTTGTGGATCTGAATAGGCTTGTTTTCGGTATCTTGATATGGTGGTTTTGTACTTTTGTTGGCTGAAGCCCATTTTTATATGAGGGTGTTATTGACAGAAGCCCATTGAAGAAGGTCAAACTACCGATTTAAGTGTTTTAGCAGGTTTAAGGCAGTGTTTTCGGTAGCAAACACAATCTAATGTGTTGAACTGACCTGATATTGGTAGCTAAAATCATAATTAGCCTAAATATGTAATGAGCAAACACAAAAGGGTCGGGAAATGTGAATGAAGTGCATTATTCCTGTGTGTTTTGGGGATCAGTCTGGATTATTGTAAAGATGCTCTGATGTCTTAACGAGATGTTTGTGAATCTGCCGCATGCTTTGCATTCATTACCTACAATGTATCTCAATTTGAAACTTTTTATACATGCTATTATAGCTTTTTGGCAAAAAAAGAAGAACAGAAATACCCAGGTAATGCAGAATATCAGCTGCTATTCAAGACTATCAACCGCTCAAACTTCTGTACTAGATCGCATGCAGACTCCTCCTAATGGTGATTTGCGACCAAGAAACTTTAAAGGAATAGTTCACCCAAAAATGAAAATGTCCTCACCCTCTAACCATCCAAGATTAGGATGAGTTTGTTTCTTCATCAGGTTTGTAGAAATGTAGCATTGCTCCAGTGAAAAAGTGTTCTGGTGTGAATCAGGAGAGAAATCTGCGCAGATCAAGCAGCGTTTAAACAGCTCTAAACACGTGAGCACATTTTCAGCAAATTATAATTTTTGGTGAACTATTCCTTTTGAGTCATGCATTTCCAATGAAAGTTTAAAATCACAGACTCTAATTGAAAATAATTGACTTTTACAGTCCGAACACACCTTGGCTCTACATTAGACTGAACTCAGCACCGTCACTCACAAGCTCTTAAATAAGTTCTTTCCTCACTGTCTCATGTATATCTGATCACAGTCACTTAGAAAAACTAGTTAATGACTCAATAACCACACAAACCGCCGCAGACGCCGTGTGTATATTTGTGTGCTGGAGTTTTTAATGCTGCATGCTCTTTCACCGTCATGCTGTTGCGTTCTGTCTGTTTCTTGTTTATTTACTGTTAGCGATGTGTTTCATGCTTGATTTACACTTGAACAAATGGGGGCCAAATAAACGGAGCGTCATTTACTCAGAGAATGATATTTTACATTTTGTTGTTTTTTTTACAAAGAGGCCCTGTGTGTCAAAATGTGTTTAAAATGGGAAACTGGAATAATTTGAGATGGGATGTTTAAAGTCTCATGAAGCTTAAAGAACAACATCCTTCATCAGAATGTGATCTTGACAATAAAATAAATCATTTTTAATTACTTACATTTGTACATGCATTTTATTCCAGTCTGTTTACTTCTGAAATATGACATATTTCTGAGGGAAAAACCAGGAATTGATGTGATGGAGTAAAGTATATATATATATATATACACAGTATATACACCAGAATGAACTCAGAACTGAAAGTTTGTTTACTAAAACAACTCGTTACTAATTATAAGCAATGTCTTCTAAAAAGAAAAGTTTCAGAGACGAAGCAAGATATAAAATCACATTGTGCTGAAAGATTATGAAGACAAAGATTTATTTCTTTGGAATAACCGATGAATCATTCACAATAAGACCATGTATTAAAAAATAAACTAGGTCAGTTTTAAGTTTATGTATAATGCATTTCAAAGCTATTCATAATGTACATTGTAATGCATTATATATCATTGTAAAGTTAAATGCATTATAATACAGGTGCATCTCAATAAATTAGAATGTCGTGGAAAAGTTCATTTAATTCAGTAATTCAACTCAAATTGTGAAACTCGTGTATTAAATAAATTCAATGCACACAGATTTCCACGACATTCTAATTTATTGAGATGCACCTGTATTAGCACATTCCTTTTTACATCTGAACTTGGTTGTTTGTCACATATTTGAATGCATTATACTGTGTAAAGGTGTAACAATACATAAGTATGATAATTTATTAAAATTGTGGTCATAAGATCATGCAATGCATTATAATTAATTAATGCATTAAATTTTTTTTACAATGCATTGCATTTAGCAGCTTCAATCACTACCAAAACTTATAAAGTAGAAAATGTTTAAATGTATAAAGTTGTTCAAACGATCTGAAGATGTTCCACTGCAGGCCACACAGATTCTGTCAAAATACACAAAAACGGCAAAAGTGAGTCACATATGCAGACAAATGTCCGTTAGTTAACTAGACTAAAGAATATATCAGTAGTTGTGGGTTCATGGAAACATTCATGGAGATAGTTGGTGGTTAGATGAGATGTATGAAGAAAGAATAACAATAAAAAAAGAGCAAAGAGTTTCTCATTCTCACTTTGTCTCAGATGTTTCTCAAACAGACTCAATGAGCTGCCAGTATACAGCTATACAATGAATTGTTTGAGAAATGATTGAGATTATATTTTTGACTGATCTCTGCACTGTTGAGATCATTAATGAAACCACTCGTGTCTTTTTCTCGGGAGAAACATCTGAGAAGTGATTTGTCTTGCTTTGACATGTTGTAGTTTCTCAGGCGGTTTATTGAGTCATAAACCAGTGAATGCAGTCCAGTTCACATGCACGCATGCGGTCTCTAGATACGCTCTGATGTTTGCATGCACTGCAGAGTTTCAAACAAGACGTACCTCCTGACCCTAAATCCAAACCTACACTGTGGTGGGACGAAAACTCCCGAAAACATGTCCTTAAACGATCAGATGCACAAAACAACACGTTCAGGAAACAACAAACACATGCTATTTGTTTACCTCCAATGCAGAAAAATTATTCGCAATGATGATTCTCATTGCTGTAATAGAGTATTTTCTACATTACACTATAAAAATTCCTGTAACACAATGATTGCATTTAAAGAATAATTTAAAAACCATGACATATAAATACTCTGTTTTTTAAATAATATACTGATGTCACATACAGAAAATCTTAAAGAATACAAACTTTAATGGGACAGTTCACCCAAAACTGAAAATTCTGTCATTATTTACTCAGCAAACAGTTGACGGTAGCCATTGACTTCCATTGTATGGGAAAACTACAGTGGAAGTCAATGGCTACCGTCCACTGTGTGGTTACCAACATTCTTCAAAATATCTTCTTTTGTGTTCAACAGAAGAAAGAAACACATAACTTGAGGGTGAGCAAACGATGACGATTTAAATTTTTGGGTGAACTGTCTCTTTAAGCGGAACGTAAGGTGTGTTACCTGAGTCCAGGCGCTGGTGTAGCGGTGAATGATACGTGCTGATGTAGCGCGCGGGACTCAACAGCACCTCCATCTGGAGCAGACGACTCACCGCGGCCTGAGGAGGAACCGCATCTGACGCCTCCTTCAGCACTTCATCCAGAATCACTTTAGATCCCTGTTCAAACACACAGATCTCCTGAATTTTTCACCACTGGTGTGAGTAGCAAAACATCCCAGGATAGCACAGGTACGTCTGCAAGACGTCTGTTAAACATCGCTTCATCTGGAAAGCATCTGCTGTGTACAAACATCTGACAGACGTCTTTAAGATGTCAGTTTTACATGCATTCAAAATCATAAACATCTTAAAGACATCTTCTAAGTGTCTATTTGACATCTATTGCAGATGAGCGAACACTCTAAAAAATACGTCTTGCAGATGTAATGCAGACGTCAAATAGATGTTTCCGTGATGTACGTGTGCTATCAGGGATCCATACCCTCTATTTGACATCTGCAAGACGTATTTTTTAGAGTGTTTGCTCATCTGCAATACGTCTACAGGACGTTTCCTATCAGATGTCAAATAGACGTTTAGAATTTCCCATATGACAAAATTTTTTTTAAAAAATATATATTACAAAATATACAAAACATTGACAAAAATATATTTGCTAAAACATGTTGCAAAGTATTACAGAAATATATTTTCTATCAATATAGTTTTTGGGCATTTTTTTTTTTTTGAAAATCTATTTGATATATATATATATATATAATTTTTATTTTTTTATTTTTATTATTATTATTATTTATTTTTTATTTTTTTATAAATATAGGCTATACTGTAAGTTTGGAAAATTATTTACTTGTCCCAAAAATACATTTTGAAATATATTTTGGTATATGAAGATTTAAACTAAATATATTTTCAATTTAAAAAATATATTTAATTGAGCTTCACTATTTAAAACATATATTTAACAATTATTTAAAATATATTTTGGCCAAAAAAATAATAATTTGCCATATGGGTGATTCCATGATTCCAGCGATATCATTCCGCATTGTCGCTATCAATATAGTTGTGGTGTTGAGTTCACTATTCTCTTATGTTCATAGTTTATCATTCTAGGTTTGAATGTGCTGATATTCATCAAAAGTCAGAGATCTTAATTTTAACTCAAATGTTTCTCGTCAGACCAAATCTGTTCACAATAATTCTATAGCTCTATTAAAGCAATAAGCTCCGTGAAGCCGTGGTTTACAGTGAATTTATAACAGCTAAGGGGCGCTGTTAGCTGTTAAAACCCCTTAGCTGTTATAAATTCACTGTAAACCACGGCTTCACAGGGTTTATTGCTTTTATAAAACGGTTATTCCATATACGTAGTACGGTTTCACAAAATAAAACAGAGCAAATAAAGTGTAATGATATTAATAAAAACAGTATTCTTCCACCAAACAATGTAGCTCCTCAGAAACAGTTGTGGTTGCTACAAAGTGGTTGCCGAGCAACACACAAACGTAAACAAAGGTGTATGTTACTTTGTAGAGTCATTTACAACAGCTTCGAACGTGGCTCAGCCAGTCAGAATCAAGCACCGGAACTATCCGCTTTATAAACTATGTTTTTCAACTATTTAGTCCAACTCTTCTTTCTCCTGGGGAACTTTAGGAGAGACAGAAAAACGAAATCCTGAGCAACGACAGAGAAACCTCTGAGCGATGCGATATTATATTTATGCACAAATGTACAGTATTTGTACCGTGATCTGTTGTGTCTTGTTGAGCAGGTGGCATCCGAGCCGCAGGATCTGATGAAGGGTGTCTCTCACGAGTTCCTCTGGACTCTGTTCGTCTGAGACGAGCGTCCGCTGGCTGTCAGACTCATCCAGCAGCGTGTAGCTCCAGTGCTGGAAGAGTCTGCTGGGAAGGTCGTGGGACACCAGCAGGATTCGGGGCTCCAGGATCGGGCCGCTGCGGGGCAGAGAGCAGCTTCTCCATTACACCACATTACAGCCACATTTGTGACCCTGGAGCACAAAAGCAGTTTTAAGTCGCTGGGGTATATTTGTAGCAATAGCCACATTTCTACACGTTTCCTGTTAGGTACTGGAATAAATCATTCATGCTTCTTTGAGAGTCTTTAACAATTAAATAACTATATTTAAAAATACTATTAAAAAAATTAAATAACAAAAGTAATGCAGCTTGCTCATTTTTATTATTATGCTCAATAAACAACACAAACAATTTACTTATATAACAAGACATCCAGATAAGAAGGAACAACTTATTACAAATACAGAGTGTTTATGTAAATAATAATAATAATAATAATAATAATAATAAATGATATTAACATTTTTTGATAAAAAAATGTATCTAAAAAAAATTAAAAATTATATTAAAGTATATAGTATAGTTTTTATTAATATTTTTATTTTTTTTAATTTTAGTTTTATTTAGTTTTATGATGTTTTTATCATTTTTAGTAGTTTTTGTTTTGTTGATCTGTCGATATCGTTTTTATTATTTTTTATTTCAGTTTTAATTTGACTTATTTTAGTATATCAAGTTAAACTAAATTAAAATGGGAAATGTTGCCTTAGTAACTAGCTAGTTTATAATATTTATATATTTTTAATTTTACAGTAAGTAACGAAAAAAAAATTTTATGTGTTCTTTATGTTTTATTATATATATATATATATATATACATTTTTGCCTTGCAGATGTGTTTATTCATATGTGTCAGTATTATTTATTGTTAGTGTGTGAATTACAGTCGCTCACTCTTTCCCTGTATAGTGCACTAACTGGCATTCATTATCTAGGGAAGCATGAATGATTTCAGACAGCTTTATTAGCAGTGCAGCAGAGAATCATGGGTAATCAGTGTTGTTCTCACCTGTTCTCCTCCATGTGTCGCAGGTCTTGCAAGACAGACAGCAGAGCTTCAGTCGAACACTAGTGCATGAAGGATATTTATGGATTTACATTTTACAATCACTGCATCTGTTTATTATATGAGGAGACGTGAGGCGTTCCTGGCCTACAGTATTCCAGATTTAGGAATATGATGCATCATTTACTCACTCTCATGTCACTGAAGACCTGTAAGACTTAAGTTTAGATGTTTATCAAGCGGAAAACATGAAGCTCTCCAAACTAAGTTTCAGATCTGGACTGTGTTTGTTTATAGAACTAGCATTTATGTAATGCAAGTAATATTTTCATACTTTTTTTTTTGCATGATTTGGCAAAATTACAGCTTGATTGGAAATGGTGCACATTGTGTTTTTTTTTTCACTTTTTGTTTAGGTAACTGTAAGTGTAGTAATATTTTTTTAAGATGAATTTTCATATTTTAGTTTGGAACAGTGTTATTTTAGTATTATTGATATATTATGGTATTTATTTATATATTGAATTTGCTTTTATTTTTTTATATTTTCAGTTTCAATTTAAGTTTTAGTAATTTTTCTAAAATGCTTATGTCATTTTTATAAAAATAAAAAAAAATGTAAAAAATTTTAATAAGAAATAATTTTTAAAATTTGTAATTTTTGTAATTATTAACTCAATTGTTACATGTTCCCTGTAATATTTCTATATAGCTTTAATGTATTTTTATTTCAGTTTTAGAAATTATGGAAGTTTGTTTCCCCAACAGAAAAATAAATGTAAAAAACTGATTGCAACTTTTTATCTCGCAATTCTGACTTTTTTCTCAGAATTCCGCATTTACGTCTTTCAGTTCTGTTTTTTTTTTCACCAGGAAAAAAAATAAAATTGCAATGTTTTTTTTTTTTTTAATTGCCATTCGTTTTTAGCTCACAATTCTGACTTTTCTTCACAGAACTGCGATTTTATATCATGCAATTCTGAGAAAAAGTCTGAATTGTAAGATAAAAAGTTGCAATTACCTTCTTTTTTTTTTATCCTGTGGCAGAAACAAGCTTCCATGCTTTATTTTTATTTCAGTTTTAGTTGCATGAACTTGCATGATGTTCTCCGTTTCTGTTCCACTGGCAGAATGTCATGAAGCAGCATGAGGCTGAGTAATTGATGAACACACTGTGGACTGTGCAGATGAAGCAGATGAAGCACCTCGATGACGTGTAGCGTGTGCTGAGGGTAGAGCAGCAGGAGACCGGTGACGTCTTCACCCACAAGGCTCCTCTGCAGACTGAGAATCAGCCTCTCGTAGTGATCTGACACACAACACACACCAGAGAAACGTCTCAGAGAGTTTATTTTAAAACTGAACCATCTGGGTTTGGATTGTAATGACTCTCTAAACACTTTAATCAGAAATCTGAGACGCTCAGACGGACCTCCCACAGTCCTCCTGTCAGCCGCTCCGCCGGACAGACGGCCAATCACAGTCAGCCTGTGTAACAGGAACTTCTGCAGGAGAGACAGGAAGTGACAAAAGACAAACCTGCTGAGTGACTGACGAATATGAGAAACACTCAGCGTTTGTTTGTATTGTTGACTGGATACAGAGAGCGTCTGTGCATTTGAGTTTATGAATCTACAGCAACAGCTCATTGAAATAAACAACACAAGTTGTACATTTACTTTATTTTTTTAGCTCTTATGAAAAAAATTCCCAATATTTTATTAACACTTAGAAAAAACTAGAAAAAAAGCTTAAAAGGGTTATAATATATCTTTTACAACTAGAATAATTTTTTAAATCATATTATGGATTTTGAGCTACAATTTCAGTTCACCTGAGATTTTAATTTAATATTTCAGTAATTTATCAATTTATCAACACATTCAAATGTTCACGGTTCAGGTAAACAAATAAAATTAAAAATTAAAAAAATTAAATTAAAAATAAAAAAAGTTTTTTTTTTAGTGAGTGTTCTATTTTTATTGCAATAACTAAAAAATTTATAAAAAATTTATTTAATTTATTTTTAATTTAATTTAATTTTTTTAATTTAAAATTTTATTTGTTTACCTGAACCATGAACGTTTGAATGCGTTGATAAATTACTGAAATATTAATTGTTAATTGTTATTAATTGCTGTTATTTCTTTTTATTTCAGTTTTAGTACTTATTATGGAATTATTATTAGTAGTAGTTTTAGTAATTATGATGGAAGCTAAAAAAAGGTAATTGTGACTTTTTTCTTACAATTCTGAGTTGATATCTTGCAATTCTGAGAAAACATCAGAAGTGCTAGATAAATAGTCACAATTACCTTTTTTTATTTTTTTATCCAGATGTGGAAACAAGCTTCCACACTTTAATTTATTTCTATTTCAGCTTTAGTAATTTTATCTAACTTCAACTTGCATGACACTAAACATTATGTAAATGTAACAATATATATATATATATATATATATATAATTAAAATGAACACAAATGTAACAATTCTAAAAAAAAAAACTCCCTGCAGTTTCCTCGTGAAGCTCAGTTTTGAATAATTGCCCTGAATTACTTTTTTACAATTGACATTTTGAACAGAAATGTATGCAAGCATGAATGTGATTGTCTGCACTGACCATGTCTCTGCGGAGCGTCATGCGCCGGTGGAACAGACTGGTGCCGCTCTCACCGTCTCCTGCTTTACTGGAGCTCTGCGTGTCTCTCTGCATGCTGCTCTTCCGTCTGTCTGCTGTAACTAACCTTCCCTCACTGTTTACCTGCTCCATGTTCATCTCCAGGAGACCAGAGCTCCTGCCCCGGGCCAATTAAAGGCACAATATGTAAGATTTTTTTATTAAAATATCCAAAAACCACTAGAACAGTGTTATATATTTTGCGTTTTGAATACGCACCCTCTAGTGGCGAAAATTACATGTTGTGCCTTTAAAGCGCTGCAGATTACATGAATTATTTTTCCCCCATGAACATCATGAAAATGTCACTTAAAAAACACTATTCATTCTGTGATGGAAATGACTTTTGAATTTTTTTTTATAAAATAGCCAACTCCTTTGTCTTACTAAGACTCATTTGATAGCTAGCATTTATGAAAGTATTATTTTCATGCTTTATGCATAATTTTACTAAATTACAGCTTGATTGGAAATGATGCACCATTAAAATATTCTGATATTTTTCTTTTATTTCACTCTTTGCTTAGAAAATTGTGAGTAATAATTGTTTTAAGATTCAGTTTAATAATTTTAAGATTGAAAGTCGGGAAAAGTGCTGCTTTAGTTTTATTTATACCATTATAGAATTTATAAAAAATGTAGCTTTTATTTTTATATTTTAAGTTTGTTTTAGTAATTTTGTTACGTGCTTTTGTGTGTGTGTGTGTGTGTGTGTATATTTCTATATAGCTTTAATTGATTTTTATTTTGGTTTTAGTCATTTAGTATTTTAACTTAATTTCATTTAGTTTTCTAATTATTGTTTACATTTGTGTAAGTTTTCCATCAAATATATACAATATATATATTTTGTTTTACTTCAGCTTTTTTCTATATAGTTTTAATTAAATTTTAGTTTTAGTAGTTTTACGTATATATATATATATATATATATATATATATATTGCCAAGGCAGCATTTTTTATTGTTTTTATTTTTAAGTGTAAGTTTTTTGTCTGATATTTATCTTTTGTTTTATTTCTTTTTTTTTCTATGTAGATTTAATTTTGTTTTATTTTAGTTTTAGTAATTTTAGCACTTTAATTCAATTTTTTTTTTTTTTTAAGTAAATTTTTTAAAATCTAATTTATATTTTGTTTTATTTCAGCTGTATTTCAATTACCAAAAATGCTAAAAGATGCAAGTTTTTTTTTTTTTTTTTTAACAGTAGCAACACTGATCTGACATAAGGGTGAAATAATAAAATCTATATTTAAATACATTTAAATAGTAGCAAAGAAAAAAAGTTTCCAATACATAAAGTTCTTGCTAAATCGGTGAGTTTTGATCAAAATCAGCCGTGGGACTGGATTTGAAGACACAGAGCTGAAGTGTGTGTTAGTGTGTGTTAGTGTGTGTTAGTGTGTACCGCTGCTCTGAATGCGGTGTAACCCAGAGCAACCTTTGATGAGGACTCTGAGCCGCTCCTCCTTCAGTGAATGTAAGAGCGTGACAAACCTTTCTGCCAGTCCTGTGCTTCTCCATCAGCCGCTGGAACAGAGACTCCGATCGGACAAACTCTGCGTCCAGATCCCGTGAAGCCATGACTGCCTGTGTGTGTTTACACTGGTTACTAAGCAACAGCAGAACTGGACAGTCCTGCACCCTTCGGAAGCTCTCTTTTAAGGGAACAGTGCTTAGGAAGCACTTCTCAGTCGAACGCACCGATGCATGTATATAGACAGTACATTTTTGGGTGAACTATCCCTTTAACTCTGGGTGAATTTTCACACATTGGAGGATTTGACAAAGAGACCTAATACAGGACAACAGATCGAGAGCGTTTTGTTAACTGGTCCATTACCATCTGAGTCTAACCATGTCATGTCAACAAATGGAAAAGTCAGCCATCTATTAATTATCATGTTAATTACTGTGCCTTTAGCCCCAACAGCAGGGGCGCTTTTTACCCCAAATACCATACTTTTACATATTCTTTCGTTATTTAAAAACTGTTGCTTTAATTATCTTAAACAAAACTTAAAATCATAAAGAAGACCTTTGTCTCAAAATATATGCATTAATTTTTAGCGATTCTCATTTGCTACTTAAATCTGCAACATTTAAAAAAACATAAAATATTAGATCAAGTAAACACCGAATCAACTTTGCGCTGCTGCGTGCGATCGCGTCAAGGATCAGACAAATATACACGTGCATCTTGAAAAGCGGATGTTTTGGAAAGTGCTTCGCCACGTTTTTGTGCCGTCTAGTGGTTTAGATGAAAATAATATCAAAGGCGCCTTTAGCCCCGGGGTGCCTTTAGCTCCCTTGTACCTGACTCTGAAGCTGCTTTGAAACAATCTGTATTGTATAAAGCGCTATTCATGTAGAATATGCCATAAACAGAGACTGCATTCACCTGTTTCCTTCAGAACTCAAAGTAAACACACAAACTGCTTCTCTGTCTTGCAGTAAACCTCCAACGGCTTCTCATGAGTAGAACAAATCATCTCCTTGATCTTACAGGATGCCGTGACTAATTTATGGCCCTCATATGCTGAAGGCTTCAGGTGGAGCTCGCAGAAGGACACCACACACACCAAGCAAGATTTCACAGCTTTGCATTTCTCTGTGTGCAGACATCACATTGTTGGTTCAGTTCTCAGAATCTGCAAGTTTATATCACACAGTTCTGAGAAAAACGTCAGAATTGTGAGATAAAAAAGTTGCAATTACCTTTTTATTTTTTATTCGGTGGCGGAATCGGGCTTCCATAGTATCCACACACCAATAATATCCATGCACGTTTATATTTTAGTACATAATGCTGCTCATTTACACTTTGAAACAATGCTGTGCCAAATATTTATTTGAATTTTGTTCAAGAAAAAACAACACAAACAAGAGTTGGTACGTAAATAGACTACAATATTTATCAGAATATATGACAAATATATTAATATATAAGCAAAATCAATTTTCTGTTGTATCAAAGCATGAGAAGTATATGCAGTTACAGCAGTATAACGCTTTGAAAACTTACAAAACAGTTAATTTGGTTTGCAACAACTCCCCAGTGAGGCATTACACACTTCACATTCAAAGTTTGGAAATGATATTAAATGACTGAAATAGAAATCGCAGGAAGCATTAAACGGTGAGATGTTTCCGTGCTGGTCACTCTTTGTGGGATTCCTCGAGCGTCTCGATGTTTAACAGCAGGCCTCCCTCTGCTCTCAGCACCAGCTGGTAGAGACGCCGCACTGGTTTGGGGCCCGGCAGGAT
Source organism: Sinocyclocheilus rhinocerous (assembly GCF_001515625.1). Taxonomy (NCBI): domain Eukaryota; kingdom Metazoa; phylum Chordata; class Actinopteri; order Cypriniformes; family Cyprinidae; genus Sinocyclocheilus; species Sinocyclocheilus rhinocerous. The sequence continues at coordinate 142,849 of NW_015626422.1, forward strand.
CCGGAACCTCGACAGAGTCCGAGCCACGACCACCTTCAATTCTGCCATAGCGAAGTTCTGCCCGATGCAGTTCCTGGAGGATGAGAGGATGAAAGATGAAGGTGTGTGTGTGTGTGTGTGTGTGAGTGTGTGAGAGTGTGTGTGAGTGAGAGTGAGAGTGAGAGTGAGTGAGAGTGAGAGTGTGTGTGTGTGTGTGTGAGAGAGTGAGAGTGTGAGTGA
>NW_015626422.1:144384-159306 GCF_001515625.1 Sinocyclocheilus rhinocerous
GTACCTGGGTCCTGCTGAGAAGGGAATGAAAGCGTGAGGCGAGCGTCCGTGTGAGTTCTCCGGGTCGAAGCGCATGGGGTCGTAAACCTGCACAGAGAAAAACTCATCGATAACTCATCCATTCACTGCAGATCAGAGCCGTGCTGCTCAACTAGTGCGTCACCACCAAAAACACACCTCAGGTCTGCTTGGATAATAAAATACCAACGTTTTATTTCAGTATCATTAAGATAATATTAGTATTTGTATTAATATTTTGAATTATTTTATCTGTCTTCATTTTAGTAATGTTTTAGTAATTTTGTATTTTTTATAATTATGTCTACATAATTTTTATTAATATTTTATTAGTTTTAGTTACTTTAGTACATCAAGTAAAACTCAATGAAAATGAGAAATGTTACCTTGGTAACTAGCTGAAATAATTGTTTTTATATATCAATTTTTTTTCAGTTGAAGTTTTTTTGTGGTTTTGGTTTTAGTTAATAACCCTGAAATGCAACTAAACATATAATCATGCAGTGTTATAATAACAAAATAAACAAATGCATTAGGTTTTAAAAGGAGGAGAAAACACTTCCGGTATATATTTAGCTCAGTGCAGTGTTGTTATCATTAAACAAAACCTAGAACTCTTAAACATTTTCATTAATTGAAATAAAAATAAATTACATAAAATATAAATATTAAATTAAATACTGATACTAGAAAATTAAGTAAGTTGCCTTGGAAGCTAACTGAATTTTGTTTTTTTGTTATTATAATTAATAATAATAAAAAAATAATATAAATAAAAATGTAAATAATAAATACATTATTTGTTTCATTAATGTAACTAAAAATGCAACTAGACATTAAAAAATAAAATTTAATAAAAACATCAAAATGACTAAAAATAAAGTAAAATTAAAACTTAAAAAAAAAACTAAAATATTAATAAATACTAACAATAAAGTCCACTCACCTCTGGATCAGGCCAGACTTCAGGGTTTCGATGGACACCATAAATACTGATCAAACAGAGACTTCCTGCAGACAGACAAATGCAGCAGTGTGAAGCTCATCATCATGATGCAATGCTTCAGCAGTCGTAGTGTGTGTGTGTGTGTGTGTGTGTGTGACGCTCTGACCCTGGGGAATGATGCAGTCTCCGGGCGTCTTCATGTTTTGTGAGTAGTAGCGGGTGAGCGCCAGAACGGGCGAGTGAAGCCTCAGACTCTCCTTGATGCACATAGTGGTGAAGGGCAGGTGACTCAGATCCTCCCTACAGCCAATCACAGCACAGAATCACAGTCAGTGCGCTAGTACTTCATTCCAAACATGCCCATTCACTGCTGACCTTCATAATAACATACTAACACACCACTCTTACTACATCTGCAGTATGACGTCTGAGCACAGTATGCGTAGATGATGTGCTACGTCTGTCAAAATGTGCAGTATACAACTATACAGAAACATTTTGTCCCACAATGCAATGTGCTTGACTTGACCTTCATTTCCAGTGTGATGTGTGTCCGAAGGTCATTTTTAACATCTCTCTCTCTCTCTTTTTTTTTTTTTTTGCAAAATAAGCATATTGATTTCTGAGATTATAATTGGATGCATTTAAAAAATATTTATTTTTTGACTATTTTTGTTTTATTTAATTGCAATTTAAAAACAAGATTTAACAAAACAGTTTATTTATTAGTTTTACAAAAAAAACGTTAAAAATGCAAATGAACAATTTATTCATATATGAGATTATAAGTGGATGCATTTAAAAATGATTTATTATTGTATTGTATTGTTTTATTTAACTGCATTACTAATCAGTTTTACGTCTATTTATTTCTTCAATTTAAAAATTATTTAGTAATTTATTGTTTTATCTTAACTACATTTTAAAACTTTTTTTTACAGAAAACTATTAAAAATATTTATTTTTGACATTATAATTGGATGCATTTAAAAATGATTTATTATTTGACACATTTATGGTTTTATTTAACTGCATTTTAAAAGATGAATTTACTGAATGTGTCTTTTTATTTTTAATTTATTGTTTTATTTTAACTACATTTTAAAACTTACAAAATAATAATAATAATACATAAAAATGCAAAATAACCATATTTATTTCTGGGATTATATTATTTGACTAATTTATGGTTTTATTTTAAAACATGTATTTCAGATATATCAATTTAAAAATGATTTATTAATTTATTGTATATTTTAACACAATAAATAAGCAGTTTTAAATTCCATTTTTGTGTTTAAATTATTAAATTGATGGCTGATTCCTTCATTTTATTTTGATGTGTCCTAGATTATAGCGTGCTACTCGCTGAATTAAACACGATGTCATGCGACAACAATGTATCATACAATTGTTTATGTGTTGTAGAATAAAAATGCATTTCTTTAAAATAGTATGCAGTAGAATGTGTGCAGTGTGCATGCAGTAAGATTCCTGTTTGATTGATGGTTATTCTGAAATGAGTTTCTCTGACCAACTGATGTCGTGTTCGTCTCCGTCTCGCAGCACGGATCTGATTTCAGCTCGACAACGCTCCTGATGATCCTGATGCATTGCCAGGTTGTAGAAGATCCAGGAGAGCGCGCTGGCGGTGGTGTCGTGACCTGATGAAGACGCCAGTGATGCTTCATCATCCAAACACACACAGAACCAATGAATGTGAGCGCTAGACTCACCGGCAAACATGAACATATCTGCATGAGCCTGGATCTCCTCGTTCGTGAGTCCCTCGCCGTTCTCATCCTGAACATGAGAAAACAAATACATCAACGAAACACTTCTTCACACTGGTGGCCAAAACTTAGAAGAATTAAGAGTCTCTTCTGCTCACAGAGGCTGCATTTATTTGATCAAAAATACTGTAAAATTGTGAAATATTATTACAATGTAAAACAGCTGTTTTCTATGTGAATCTCTGTTAAACTGTAATTTATTTCTGTGATGCGCAGCTGTATTTTCAGCATCATTACTCCAGTCTTCAGTGTCACATAATCTTCAGAAATCATTCTAATATTCTGATTTGCTGCTCGAGAAACATTTCTGATTATTATCAATGTTGAAGACAGTTGTGCTGCACAATATTGTTATGGAAACTGTGATAAACTACCATTCAGAAGCTTGGGGTAAAAAAATAAATTAAGTTTTATTCATTAAGGACGCATTAAATTGATCAAAAGTGACAGTAAAGACATTTATAATGTTACGAAACAGTATTTTTGATCAAATTAAGGCAGTCCTGCTGAGCATGGAGCCGTTGTTTATAAACACTTGCTTTTGACAGCAGCAGTAAATCAATGAGATCCGTGTCTTTTTTCTTGTAGCCTCCAGTGTATTCCAGGTTTTCCGTGCGGTTCTTTGCGGGCCCCTGCTGGTCGAGTTGGGAACGGCGTTCTTGCACGATTTTAGCCGTGAACTGATGCACGATGTTGCACGCCTTGCGAAAGCGCCGTCCCGGTTCGGAGCGCCAGTACAGCCAGTCCCAGTGATACGGAAGGTAATGCTGCCTCTGAACCAGCAGTTTGGACAGCTCCAGAATGGCTGCGATGTATTCGCTGGGTTTCCTGAGAGAGAGACAGACGTGAGTTTGCGAGTGAGATTTGTTGTATCGGTGTATGATGTACAGACTCACTCACCCCTGGCAGTGACTGTCACAGCTGAAGGTGCATTTGAGCAGACTGTCCAGCGTCATGGAGCTCATGTGCTCAAACATATCCAGACTGTTCTGCTTCTCAGCCAGCAGGCGGCGCCATTTAGCCTGAATCACACAACAAACACACAGCAAGAACAAACCGCTGATCATCACACTTCAGTTCAGACACACACACATTCATCTTCCGCGTGAAAACACAAATGCCATTGTGATGATGACTGCTGATGGCTCTCCTAAAAATACAAAGAAAAGATGCACAAAAAACCCTCCAAAAAAACACACGTCCAGGTCGCAATTTCACAAAAAGAAACGAGAAATAATATTTTGCTTAAAGAATATGAAGCACATTTTAAGAACATGAAAATACTGTATTGGGAATCTGGGGAATATTTTAATAAATTTGCATGAAAATAATGTCACAATCGGGGTTATTATAGTTAAATAAAACTAAAATAAAATTAATAAATAAATACATTTTTGTAATGATAACTGAAATAAAGTAAAATATAAAAAGTTGTAGTTTAAGTTGAATACTAAAATAACTAAATAAAATAAAATAAAAACTAAATAGCCATATTTTAACAAACAAAAACTAACAAAATAACCAAAAAGAAAAAAAAAACACAAAAACACTTTAACTAAAATTAAACTGAAACAGAGTTCTTATAATGAACTAAAACTATAAAAAATATTTCACTACTTGAAATAAATTCATTACAAATAACATTTCTAATTTTTTTAGCTAGTTGCCACTAACTAAAAATAAAAACTATATAGACCTATAAAAAAAATTGCTAAAACCTTAGCTTTAAATAAAAGAAAAGAAAAAAGCTGATTCAAATTGCTACTAAACACTACAATAAATAATGTTAACTGAAATAAAGTAAAATATAAAAAAGTCAAAAACTAATAATAATAATAAAAACTAAATAGCCATATTTTAACAAACAAAAACAAAATAACCAAAAAAAAAAAAAACACTTTAACTACAATTAAACTGAAACAGAGTTCTTATAACGAATTAAAACTAAAACTATAACAAAACATTTCACTACTTGAAATAAATTCAAATTTAAATAAAATATAAAAAAGCCTCAAATTAATATTCATATTTTAACAAACAAAAACAAAATAACCAAAAAAAAAAAAAAACACTTTAACTACAATTAAACTGAAACAGAGTTCTTATAACGAATTAAAACTAAAACTATAACAAAACATTTCACTACTTGAAATAAATTCAAATTTAAATAAAATATAAAAAAGCCTCAAATTAATATTTTTTCAGCTAGTTGCCACTAACTAAAAATAAAAACTATATAGACATTTAAAAAAATAAATAAATAAAGACCAAACAAACAAAATTGCTAAAACCTTATAGTTTTAAATAAAATAATAAAAAGAAAAGCTGATTCAAAATACTACTAAACACTACAATAGTCTCTCAGTGATAACACTGAAATGGAAACAGAAAAATTATGTATTTCCTTATTTCATTCTTTTGATTTTGCAGTGAAATCATGACCTGGAAGTGTTTTGTGAGATTCACTCTGTATTGTTCCCTGTTCTCAGATGAATATCTTGAGTGTTTCAGCTGCTGTGATAAATGTGATAAAACTCATTGTGGCTCAGCGGTTGTCGGTTGGCACTGCCAATGCAAACACTGTATCTGTGAGATGTGTGAAACTGCACGAAACACACAAACATCAGGAAATTATCTGTCATCACAGTAGATTATTTTTACAAAATCTGCAGCTTTGCAGCGTTGTGCAACCTCACGTGCACAAAAGATTAATGCAATTAAGTGCAACTAGAGATGAATGGTGTTGACAATCTATAAATGTAGATTTAAAATGTTTGTGTGCGTTTGACATACATGCATGATGTTGGTGGACTGGTTGAATATGTGAACATATTTTTTGAGGATGTCGAAGTGGAACGCAGGAGTCAGAAGTCGTCGATGGCGTGACCATTCCTGACCGTTCTGCAGCAGAAGACAATGGCCTGGAAAACACACAGGAAGTGCTTTATACAGAGAGAAACTTACTGTTTAAAGGTTTAGGGTCGGTTACACTTTTTAATGTTTTGAAAGAGCCTCTTCTGCTCACCGAGGCTGCATTCATTGGAATAAAAATACAGTCAAAACAGTAAAAATGTGAAATATTATTAGAATTTAAAACAGCTGTTTTCTATGAGAGTATCTGTTAAACTGTAATTTATTTCTGTGATCAAAGCTGAATTTTCAGCAGTCTTCAGTGTCACATGATCTTCAGAAATCATTCTAATATGCTGATTTGCTGCTCGAGAAACATTTCTGATTATTATCAATGTTGAAAACAGTCGTGCTGCACAATATTTTTGTGGAAACTTATTTTTCAGGATTCACTGATGAATCGAATCTTGCATCTTGTGTAACATTATAAATGTCTTTATCGCCGCATTTGATCAATTTATTGTGTAAATGAATAAAAGTATTAATTTCTTCCTAAACAAATTGTAACTGACCCCAAACTTTTAAGCAGTACTGTAATTCTTGCATAATATTTAGGACAGAGAGTGTGTGTTCAGATGTGTGTTTGAACATCACTTACCCAACCAAGGTTTCATAAACCCATAAAAGATCTTGTCTTTGAAAGTAATGTTTGCTGCCAGAACAAATATAAAGAGTTTAATGTTATTACAACACTGAATTCATAGCGACCGATGATCTTTTACACACTAGTGATGTGCTCAAACGCGCTGGAACTCATTTATGAACATTAAACAGCGACTGCTGCAATAATTCATGTGACCCTCACAGCAGAAACACTCGCCTCACCCTTCACACAGACACCCGAGATGAACTTCTGGGAATATTTCACAATGACTCAGCAGGTCATTGAACAGAGACTTGATGTTCATTCTGTTTGGTTTTTATGGGTTGTGTTTAAATTTTAAATGTGCTGAAAATGTGCTCATCCTCAGTTCATCCGAGATTAGGGTGAGTTTGTTTCTTCATCAGATTTGGAGAAATGTAGCATTGCATCAGTGTCTCAGCAATGGATGCTCTGCAGTGAATGGGTGCCGTCAGAATGAGAGTCCTACATTTCTCCAAACCTGATGAAGAAACAAACTCATCCTGATCTTGATGAGAAAGCATCTGTTAGTGTACATTGTTTGTGGTTATGCGGTGTGTGTTTCTTACCTGAGGCTGTCAGAAGGGATTTGATGTAGTCTGGGTGGAAAAGCCGGACCATATTGTAGAACGGACCCAGATACCAGGCACAGGAGTGAACGTACCTCCTGATCAGATCATCAACGGCCTGCAGTCCCTCTTCATTATGGCCCATCTGAAACACACAGCAGAGGAAAATCTCTCGCGGGCTTCCGCTAAAAGCACAAGCGTTATAATTAAGGGTCCTGTGGCTTTAACACTCGACATCATGTGAAGTGTTTTATGTTCTGCTACTGTCAGACTGAGAAAAAAATGATAATAATGCACTCTGACTTTGAAGTTTACAATAAAAAAAACACATAAAAACTGTCCAGATGCTCACTGCATACATACTGCATACTCTTTTGAATAGTGTGTGAAACAGTACGTGTTTTACAACAAAGCATTACAAATAATAGTATGCTACATTGTCATCTTTTTTCTTGCGACTGTTAAGTGAACATTCCATTTGATCATTTTGCAAACATTATGAGAATGTTACTTTTGAATGTTCCCTGAACAATCTGCATTTGTGTCTTCAGCTTTGGCAGTTTTGGCAATTATTAATTGAGAATGAGGAAAAACAGTGGATATTAGATCTGCTTCCTGTTTATTCGAAACACTGGAAATGACAGTCGAATTGCAGTTCTGCACATTCATCTGACAAATGTAGCAAATCACCTTGTTTTTGCATGCATACAGAAAGTTTGCATACACAGGAGTATCCTGGTAGAATGCTGCTCTGAACATGCACACACACAGCATTACATGTGCATAAACATGCAAATAACACGCCTGGGCAACAATGCTGAATTATCACCCATGAGGAAAGCAGTTCTGTAAAACTCAGATAGTGATCTTTTGCAGAGCAGTGCAGTAAATGTCTAGTTCCTGTATCTTCATACAGTGAGGGACTATCACTATTGTTTCATTTGAAAGCACTTCAGCTGATGAATTAATCCATAACATTATCTGAACAGGCCACAATTTCATATGTGTGGCTTCTGAAGAACCTGTTTTTCTGCTTTGCCTGCCAAATGCATGATGGTGCTCACTGCATATATGCTTGTGCAACTTAAAAGCAATGCAATGTCAGTTTCTGACTTCCATGTTCCCTGTTGTTAGCATCTTGAGCAATAACGTTTCCTCCACTGGTAGACCAAAAATACAGTTTAAGATAGAGACTCGACTATAATAGGAATATATGAATATGCAAATGCAAAATATGCCAATGAAAACCCTTAAATATTATAGATTTGTTATTAAAAAAAGATACTATAGTGGATTTTCCCAGCTAACAAAACAGGATAGAACGTTATGAAAGCGTTATTTTGTTACTTTTGAACATTCTGAAACAATTTTGTTACTTTTGAACATTCTGAAACAAGTTGTTACATTTAAAAAAAATGTTACATTTAACTGAACTCACTAGTCCCATGTGGCCCATGATCCAGCTTCTCTGCGGCGGCTGATTGAAGCACCGCAGCGCGCGTCGTTTGAGGGCGAGACGCGTCGCGAGCGCACACAGGAGCGTCGCACCGGAGAGCGCGAGGATCCCGAACGGCGAACAACCGGAGAAGAGCGCGCGCAGAAACCCGATCAGACCCGCTGACCCCATCATCATCATCCAGCAGCAACCTGCGGAGAGAAGCCTCTTTAGTGTCCAACTTTAATAACCAGCGAGTTTAATGTGTGCGCCAATTAAAATTGAAAAATTTGAAATTGAAATTGAAACACACACAACTCACTTACATTAATACATGCGCGTATAATATATACATACAATATACAATGTAAACACACTTATGTGCGCTTTAAATGTCACATGAATAAGACCTTTATGATGAGCTGCCGCTGAAGTGTTTCTTGTCAGATGAAGTTCAGCTGCAGTTCCGGGTGCTGATGCATCATAAACATGCAGCATATGAAATACTGCCCATCATACATAATTAATGAACTCTGATATGAGTAATGCACATCACTGATGGGTTATGAAAAACTATTTTGATCATAGAGAAAGTGTGAAGTGCAAAGTGCAAAGAAGTTTTAAATGTTAATATTCATAATAATATTAATTTATTAAATATATTTGTGTTCGAATTTGTAATACAAACTAGAATGTGCATATGCATGTGTAATGACCGTGGTTGCAGTATGTTGTTTACACGTTTGTGTTGAACAGACCTTTAGGTTTGCATCATTTGCACCGGTAGGTGGCGCTGCTGTAACATGATTATTTTTAGCAAATTAATCTATCATCTATCTATTATTTACGTATTCATTTTTTGGATATGATGTATAAGCAATGTTTTTGTTACTAACGTTTTGAGAACATTATTTAAGACCAGATAACGTTACTGGAAGAACGTTTGTTCATCTGTCTATCAGCCCAGGTAACAAATTTAGGTTAGGGTGAATTCAGGTAAAGTGGGCCATTTAAGCTTGATTGTATTGTGTTCAATGGATTTACACTTTCAGAGCGTAACACCGGTTCTTAATTAAAGGGACACTATTTCTCTAAATTATAAAATTGTTTTGGTTGATGCAATATGACACTGGTGTTTGGACTGCCTTATGGTGAAAGGAAGAAAACCCTTCGACTTAAGATTTTAATTTCTAAGTTATAAGGTTGCTCACTAAATGGAAACAAATAGTACACTCTAAAAAATGCTGGGTTAAATATAACCCAGCGCTGGGTTAAAAAGGGACAAACCCAGCTATTGGGTTGTTTTGACCCAGCGGTTGGGGTCAAAACAACCCAACCGCTGGGTCAAAACAACCCAACCGCTGGGTCAAAACAACCCAACCGCTGGGTCAAAACAACCCAACATTTTTAAACATTGGTTCATTTTCTTGTAAGGTGTTTAAATATTGCTGGCCCACTTTGGCTGAATGTGTTAGATAAAGTGGGCCAGATTCAGGTAAAGTGGGTCAACATTTAAACTTCAGTAATTATACCCAAATTCATTAAATAAATCGACATTTGTTGGATATTTTATAGTTGACTTGTATAATTTACTTTTTTAGAAAACAGAAATGAGACTGCAGTCAGGAAATTCAAGGCAGAGATGGAAGAAAGGAAAGAGAGAATAGAAAGGAAAGTGAGGCATGAAGTTCAATCTGTGGAGTGAAGAAAGGATGAGAGGAGCAAAGTGTAGATGCAGAATATAAAGCTTAAAATATGAACACTATTAAAGTTCATTTAAAGTGTTTAGAGAACAGAGACAGAAAAACATTTTTACATATGGTTACCATTTATATAAATGTTCCTTTTATTATTTTTTTGCCTATTTGTTGTTGCTTGTGTTATAGTCACATTCTGAATATATTGTAGAGTTCATTTTTTATCAATATTCTGATTTCTTAATATTCTGATATTCAGATTTCATCAAATTTGATGTCAACACAACATGTTCTATCAGTTCTTTGGAATTTCACACATGAATTAAGATTTTAAATTTTACTCATAACCTATAGGTTATGCATTTTTGGGTTTGTTAAATAAGTTTGTCTGATAATATGTGTTAATAAATCATATGTTTTTAATTAAGATGCTGAATAATTGTTGATAAATAAGGGATGGCTCACTTTACCTGAAAAGAAATTTGTCTGGAGTGCATGATCTCAAAATGTTTATACCTTGCAAGTAACACTTTATATGAACTCAAATTGAAATATTATAGCTGGAACTTAAAGTTAATAAAAGCAATAAAGAAAAGAAAAAAACATAGGTATCTATATTACACGTTTTTACAAAAAGTGGCCCACTTTACCTGAATTCACCCTATAAGAACGTTATAAGATCATGTTCCATGAAGATATTTAGTAAATTTCCTACCGTAAATATATCAAAACTTAATTTTTGAATAGTAATATGCATTGCTAAGAACTTAATTTGAACAACTTTAAAGATGATTTTCTCAATATTTAGATTTTTTTGCACCCTCAGATTCCAGATTTTCAAATAGTTGTATCTCGGCCAAATATTGTCCTCTCCTAACAAACCATACATCAATGGAAAGATTATTTATTCAGCTTTCAGTTGATGCATAAATCTCAATTTCGAAAAATTGACCCTTATGACTGGTTTTGTGCTCCAGGGTCACATTTGTGTAGACAATATAACGTCTTTAGTTAGTCTTTAAGAATGAGGACATTTTTTGGATATTAGGTCTAGTTCCTGTTCTAGAAATGGAAGTATTGCAGTATTTTTATTTTCGCAGTAACACTGCAGTGAACTACATCTCCCGTGATGCCTCGCGGTTGCACGTGAGCAGTGGAATGCGCGGAATGTGTTTCCTGTGTTTGACATCATGAGCCCCGCTCCTCCGCTCAGGCTCCGCGCTGCTCCGTGTGTTTCGGCGGAGGTCCCGTGAATGAGCGGCTCTGAGGCGCTTCAGTGATGGCCGAGCCGCTGCTTAAAAGAACCTTCTCCAAACTCCGCGCTAAAGAGCGGTTCCGCCGCAAGACGGACCCCAAACTCACCGGTGAGAGACCAGACCACTGCAGACCTCCACACACAACTTTTTCTCTTTTAAATAGTGGTTCATTATTATTACAGTGCAGCTGAAGTTTTGCAGAAGATGCAAATGAACTGGTGACAAAAATGCTGTAGATCTGTTACTTTAATTTAGTTTTAAGTAAGTTTATTAGTTTGGAAAAATACATGTAATGCATGCTTTCTATATGTTATTATTATACTTTTTACTTTTATGTACCAGTCAGAGTTTGGACTGTTTTTCCACATGTTAGAATTGTGAAGTCGTAAAAACTGATATATTCATTACATAAATAATGCTCTGGACATTCATCATCGAACTTCATAAGCTGATTTTAAAAACTAGAGGAAATATTATTTTAGGAAATATAATTTTTTTTAAAGAGTGAATTGGAGCAGATGGAGATGATGCTTCTCCTTCACAATCTGCTCCAATTTATCCATTAAAAAAATTATAATAGCTATTTTAGTTAACTAAAATAATATTTTTTTTAAACTAAAATATTATTTGATTTTTTTAATGGATAAATGCTAATGTTTATTTTTCAGTTTTCATATATAACATCTTTAGTTTTGGTAGTTTAGTTGTTATAGCCTTTAAAAAAATAAAATAATATTTTAGTTAACTAAAATAATATCATTTTTAAACTAAAATATTATTTTATTTTTTTAATGGATGAATTGGAGCAGATAGTGAAGGGAAAGCATTATGATGAAAACTAAAACATTATTTATTTTTATTTAAAAAAAATATTTTTAATGGATGAATTGGAGCAGATAGTGAAGAAGTATTATGATGAAAAAAAATATTATTTTAGTTTTCATCATAATACTTCTTCACTATCTGCTCCAATTCATCCATTTAAAAAAAATAAAAAAATAAAAACAAATAAATAATGTTTTAGTTTTCATCATAATGCTTTTCCTTAATTATCTGCTCCAATTCATAAAAAAAAAAAATAATAATAATAATATTTTAGTTATATAAAGATACTATTTTTAGGCCAAAATTGTTGTGTAGACGTAATTCACATTTGTCTATCAAAAGGATTTTACACTCAAGAGTCAGTGTTTCCAAACTTCTGACCGCTAGTGTAATAGATTAGTTTATTTTGGAGAAATGCTCATGTTGTAAATCTCACAAAGAGAGCTCTGTGCTTTAGTATAAGGCAGCTTTAATGCTTCTTTCTCATGTGATGAGGTTATTTTGACGGAACGGCCGACAGCGAGTGACTAACGCTGCTGGATCTTGAGAAAACCATTGTGAGTCGGTTACATAATGTGTTCATTAGAGAGGTGAGCAGCTCTGCATCATCCATCGAGCGCGCTCACATTCTGTTACACACACAGCATCACTGTTTATCCTCCGGAGCGACATGATATATGTGCAATTAACCCTGTAAAGCCTCTTACTCTAAAAAAAAAACTGTGTGCGACAGGTTTAACAGCAAAGTTTGATCATGTAGAGACCTTAGAAGTAAGGTTGTGACGGTGAGGAAATTTTCCCACAGGTTAATCGAAGTGTGACAACACCGGTATCACCGCGGGGGCGTTCCCTCTTTTCCTCGCTTTCCTTGCTTTTAAATAGCGGCGTGTGCATTTTACTTTCACTTTCAAATAGCGGCAATTCGGTGTAAAGCAATTGTTCGTTTTTAGTTCGTTTGAATTTTCCCTCTTTCCCTCCGCTTTTAAAATGCCTAATATAAAATAACAAATAACTTACATAAAGTTTAAATAGGTATACAAAAGTGGAAATAGGCTAAGTAAACATGTATAATATCTAACCAAATAAATAAGAAACGTAGAACGTTTATTAGCAAAACGAGTAAGAAAGCTTGGAGGCACGGCATACACCTTTATGTCAAATAAAATAAATAAATGACAGTTTAAATAAAGTAAAAATCAGCAAATAATGTGGAACCAATTAAATAAGAAACGAATGTTTAAAAAAACTTCCAAAATCACCTTAGATAAACGGCAAAAGTCAATAGACTTTTCAAAATCCAAAATATTGCCAAACAGGCGCTTTTGCATCTGGTTTCGAAACTAAATCATCCGCGATCGTCTTGTCTGTCTCACCTCACTCTTCTCGTCAGTCAGCTCGACTGGAGAAATGAAGTCTGATCTGTGATGCGATTTAAAAATTATTTTTATTATTATAAAAAATCAAAACGACGGTGGGGGTCGGTGCCACGGTGGGCAAGTGACTTAACCGGTGTTGCGGCTTAACACCGGTATCACCGTCAGCACCGTCTATCACGGCAAGCCTACTTAGAAGTTTGTCAAATATGATACAGCAGGCTTTATAGAGTTAATACATGATTATATAGTTGTTTTACACCCACATAGTCTGCTAGACTTTCACTTTAACCTGATTGACATTTCTGTTCCCGCATGAATAACAAAGAGCGTTTAGAGGGAATCTCTTGTGTATTCATTTGTAGACTAACAAACATTACATTTCAGCTCTAAGTGACTGTGTGTTGGTTTAGTCTGGCTAAACCAAGTCTGACCGTTCTTTACTGTGATTAGTACCATGTTCATGTAGTGTGGGATTATTTGCATGATACTGATGTATCTGAAGTGATTATCCATGATTATCAGGTACTCTGAAGACTCCTTTTAAAGTAGTGCTGGTTTGTGTGTGTTTTTGGATGAGTTTGCATTTTAAATAAACTAAAGTCCGTATACAGAAATTACAGGTTAGATGTCATGTTTGCATTGGGCTCGTGGAATGGCATGATTATTATGATTATTCAGTGTGAGTGTTTGAGTTCATGTTTGCATGATGAGATCATCTCAGAAGTGAAACGAGAGAGTGTGTGTGGACTGATGCATGAGTAACGACTCATAAATGAACAGAGATATAGTCCATCCAAAGATTTTCTCACCCTCGTGTCGTTTCAAATCTGTTCGAGTTTCTTTTGTGAAACGCAAAAGAAGATGCTTAGTCGAATGTTCATGCTGCTCTCATGCTCTCATTCTCGGAGGGTCATTTATAGTTTTGAGCTCCAAAAAAGTGGACAAAAAGACAATGATCAAACGTTATATCTGTTAATAATATTTTTATGGACTAACATGAACTAACAATGAACAGTTGTATTTGTATTCATTAATATTGATAAATACTGTAACAAATGCATTGCTGTATGTGCTTCGTTTTGTAGTCATGTATACTGTGGAAAAAGGGCAGCATCGACATTCTGCTAAATATGTCAGTGTTTCGTCAAAGAAAAAGTCCTAAGTGTTTCAAATGATTAAATGGCAATATTTAATTTTTGGACAGTATTTAAAGATAGCACATGAAAAGCAGAAATGAAGTTTGACAACTTTCACTGGTTTTGTCTTCCTCTTTCTGTCTCTCTCTTTCTCTGTTATTTCTAAAATAGGGAAAGTAGTTTGATGGCTGGTTTGTGTTAGAGCTTTAGTGAGAGTGTGTGTGTGTGTGTGTGTGTGTATGTATGTGTGTGTATAAACAGTGCCAGTGTCTCTCAGGATGTGAGTGTGTGAGTGTATGTGAGTGTGTGTGTGTGTGTGTGTGTGTGTGTGTGTGTGTG
>NW_015626422.1:159316-183608 GCF_001515625.1 Sinocyclocheilus rhinocerous
TGATAAGCGATATTAATGATGCAGTTGTTTACAATACAACCGGAGCACACGCCGCTGAGGAGAGGGGCGGGACGTTTAGACGCGCACTAGAGGCGGTTTAGCCAATCACAACACACTGGGCTAGCTAACCAATCAGAGCCCATCACCTATTTCTGAGGGAGGGGCTTCATAAAAGAAGGAAATGATCAGCATGTTTCTCAGAGAAGGGACAGAGCGGTGTGGAATAAAGGAAAATTATGTGAAAAATAATGTTTTTTAAAAAACAAAGCGTTAACACATGTTAGACTGCACCCTATAAACACAATCAAGCCACTGAACCACCCATTTAAATATTAGTTTTTTATTACTTTAGGTTTTATTAATTTTATTTCAGTTCTAGGAATTCTAGTATTTCAACTTCAACTTATTTGATTTTTCTAACTTTTCAAATTTTTCTTTTAAGTTTATTTCAGGTTTTTCATCTAATATTTATATTTTATACTGAAAACAGTTTTAATAGACTAACACGAAGAGTTGTATTTTTATTCACTAACATGAATAAAATGATTAATAAATATTGTACTGCTTATTGTTAGTTAATTGTTAATGTTATTAACTAACGTTAACGAATGGGACATTTTTGTAAAGTGTTATATTTTCAGTTTTCATTTTAATTTTAGTTTAAGTTTCAGTAATTTTATTATGTGCTTTTGACATTTTTATTAGTTTAATTTTTTCATTTATTTTAGTTTTAGTTTTTAGAAATTCAACTTATTTCAGTTAGTTGTCATGGCAACATTTCTAATTAAGTTTTTTTTGTTTTTTTCATCTAATATTTATATATTAGACCATTTTCTTTCTTTCTTTTTTTGTATTTTTATTCCTTAACATTAACAATGATTAATAAATACTGTAACATGTATTGCTCGGTGTTAATGTTATTTAATGCATTAACTAATTGTTTCTGATATTTACAGATAACTTGATTTTTTATCTGTTATCTGGTTTAATACAAGCTTGATTGTTGATCTGTGATACTTGCTAAGCAGCACTAATAGATGATTACACACAGCAGATCTGATCATGGGAAGTGTTGTTTTGGAAATCCAGTCACTATTTGAATGTAAACCATTTCAATCGGTGTTAATTAGATGAGTTTTGTCAGCATCTCCTGTGTAACTTCAACAGGCTTCCTCCAGGTTTGCTGCCTGTTTTTCTGCGGAAATATATTTATGTTTTTAATCCTTTTTAACGACTTCCTCTTCCTGAGGCTCTTCCTGGAAACGCAGATTCACAGCTTGATCAGAGAACAGCTTGAAAACTGTCTGACACGCATCTCAGTCTATTTACTTATTTTTAAAAACAAAATATTTAAATATTGTCTAATTTTAAAATATAGTTTTTTTCTTGTATTTAATTTAACTATGTTGTTTACGGTGTTTTGTAAAATGTATTTAAAAATATTATATATAAATTAAAAATATGTATTTATTTTTAAAAACTAAATATATAAATATTGTCTAATTTTAAAATATAGATTTTTTTCTTGTATTTAATTATTTAAAAACATTATATATAATTAAAAATATGTTTTTATTTAAAAAATATATATAAATATTGTCTAATTTTAAAATAGATTTTTTTCTTGTATTTAATTATTTAAAAACATTATATATAAATTAAAAATATGTATTAAAAAAACAAAAAATATATATAAATATTGTCTAATTTTAAAATAGATTTTTTTCTTGTATTTAATTATTTAAAAACATTATATATAAATTAAAAATATGTATTAAAAAAACAAAAAATATATATAAATATTGTCTAATTTTAAAATAGATTTTTTTCTTGTATTTAATTTAACTATTGTTTACAGTGTTTTATAACATGTATTTAAAAATATTATATGAATTAAAAATATGTATTTATTTTTAAAAACAAGATATATAAATATTGTCTAATTTTAAAATATAGATTTTTTTTCTTGTATTTAATTTAACTATTGTTTACGGTGTTTTATAAATTAATTTAATATAAATTAAAAATATGTATTTATTTTTAAAATCAAAATATATAAATATTGCCTAATTTTCAAAAAGTATTTTTTAAGTAATTAATTAATTAATTAATTTATGTATATATTTATCCAGTTAGTTATTTAGTAATTTCATTTGCTTGTATTTATTTTAACTAAGTTGTTTACAGCATATTTACATTAACAGTGTGTTATAAGAATTATTAAAAATATTGTCTATACATTAAAATCAAATCAAAATAAATAAACTTTGCCTAATTTTCAAAAAATATATTTTCAATATTTTTATTTATTCATCCAGTTAGTTATTTATTAATTAATTTTTCTTGTAGTTATTTTAACTATGTTGTTTACAGCGTATTTACATTTACAGTGTGTTAAAAAAACACTTTTTTTTTTTTTTTTGGGCCGTTCGAGAAAGCGGATTTTATGGGTCTGCTTCCAAACAGAAGTAAAGTGCGGTTCGAGGCACTCTGTGAAAATAGCTGTCAGCATCTGGTCATACTAATAAACTGATAATGCAGCTGTTCTGCGCCGATGTTTAGCTCTATAATCCTGCTCTAAACAGAAACGAGACGCGCTTCCAAGCTGAAAAAATATAAAGCATTGCAGAAAATCTTCCATCTGATGTTACTCCTGCGCAGAAAGAAAAAAAACATTCAGTGCAGAATCAAAAATGTCTTGCGCAGGAATAAGCAGCGCTGATTAATCAATGAGATAAAAAGCTCATCCTAAAACACTATGGATTGTTCAAGTTCACTTTAAGGCCCTCAGATGACACATTATGCCTAGTTTTCTTGAACTCTCAACATAAGCTATCAAGTTATCTAGACACAAATAATGCATGATATTTCTAGCTCATGCATGCTCTAAATAATAAGTATTTACATCATTTATGTCTGTTTTAGTTACCAAAGAATGTCTTTATAGTTTGTGCACTGCTCAGTTCTGACCATCAGAAAGAGATATTGCTCAGCAAGAAGAAAAATTACAGAGAGTATTGAGCGCAGATGTTTAATGTTCGTCTAATGACTGAGAGACTTTCCGCAGATCTGATGATAGTTCGAGCTCTCAGGAAACATCTTATCCAGCTTATCCAGATTGTGTTTCCCTCTAGATCAGGCCTATATTCACTCTTACACGTCTTTTTAAACGAGGCCAAAACAATTCCATAGTTGTAAAGATCATGTATATTTATTTTGGCTTTATTATTGCTGCTCTAGTAGATGAAATAACTCATAGCAGTTTCTTAATGCCTCTGTTTCTGAAACGGAAAGAAGATCGGCTTCCATGTTTTTAGTCTCTCCTGATGTGATTATTAATAGTTTGGCTTGTGCTTTCGGGGCAGATGAGAGCGACCGGATGTCTCAAATTATGCTGCAGAGATGTGGGCGGCTTAAGGGGGGAGGGATCGGCATTCTGGGAAAAACTCTTTAACCGTTACGCCGTGAATATTTTCTCAGCAAACATTGCCACTAATTATTTCACACTGCCAAACATGGTGAATAAACTCAGGAGTAAACAAACATGCACGCAGCCTTGTCGGTTTGGTTAATGAAAACAAACTTTAATCACATTTAACTTTCAGCAATCTGTCATAGATTAGAACTGCGTTCGACTACTTTTACTGTAACATTCAGATGCTTTAAAGCTGAAATGTATCACTTCTGAAACACTGAAAAAATGGCACTTCGGCTTTAACCCAATGTTAGTTCTTCTATTAGTTCTCAATGTTGTCGGTGATGCCGATAATGTAAAAATGGCCAAATATCATCTGATTAATCATCTTAGTCCTGGTTTCATAGAGAGGGCTTAGGTTAAGCCAGGATTACGCAAAGTAATTTTTATAAACGTGCCTTAGAAAAAAACATTACTGGCGTACATCCTGAGACAAAACAAAGGCACTGACATATTTTAAGATCAATCAGTGCAAGTTTCTTTCAGTTGAAACAGCTCAGATTTACATTTTAGTCTGGGATTAGGCTTAAGCCTTGTCTGTGAAACCGGAGGATAATGTCTGTATGACTTAACTGAAGCTCTATGTAAAGTTTTGCCAGTTATGGGCTGGGTGCATGCGGCTATTTAGAGTCATAACCTGCTAAATAGAGCCAGACCAGTTTATCAATGTGCTGTTTAAACCTAGAAAGGACTTCATAAACACATAGACTGGTGAATGGGCGTCGGAGGTGAAGGGTGAGTCCAGCGTGCCACCCGTGAGAGCGTGCTTTGTGTGAGCGTGTGTATTTTGGGGTGTTGTAATGAATAGTGAATAGGGTTAAGTGTGAGTGTGTGTGTGTGTGTGTCTGTCCAGCTGTGAAGGAAAGCCCTTTACACAGACTGCTCATTGAAAACCTCTCAGCGGCCCAACAGCTGTGTGTTTGTCACTGAAATCACTCCCTGGACTTCCGTGTGTTATCATTTTGTCTTCATTTTTTACTTTTTGTTTATTCCTTATCCTGATCTTTGAATAGCCTATATGTTTTCCTGAACCTATAAAGATAGCAACATCAATGTAATGGGTTCGATTCCCAGCAAATGCATAAACTGGTAGAAAAATGCATGGATAAAAGTGTCCGCCAAATGCATAAATGTAAACCAAATTATAACTTTCTGCTCCATCCTTCAGTTTATCTGTGCGTTTTTGTCTATGAAATATCTCAGCAAGTAGCTCTAGCCTGTTGCTGTCTGTTTCTCTACTTCTCTTTTTCTTGGCTGCTTAGGCAAAACAGGAAGTCATCTGCTGGCCCACTTAACGTACTGTAACACTTCCTGCTCAGGGAAGCATAAAGGGGTCTGTGTTGTGTTTTTCTGTTTTCATCTTGAAGTCAATTTGGCTTCTGTAATGTGACTTATTTTAGAGCAAACCAAGATATAGAAAGAAAAGAAGGGCAGGAATTAAAAAAAATTATAATTGAAAACAAAGAGTTTACACTGCACGTCATTTATATTTATGCATTTTGCAGATGCTTTTATCCAAAGCGACTTATATTGCATTCAAGGTACACATTTACATTATATCAGTTCATGCATTCCCAAATCGAACCCTTGACCTTGGCGTTGGTAGCGCCATACCCTACTGTTTGAGCGCGAAAGCCACTTGTTAGAGAACACTTCGAATGCATTGATTTCAGTAGACATCGAAAGGTCTGCAAAAGTCACATTTCATCCAAACGTTGAATTTGAACTTTTCCTGAAACACATTCTGACGTAGGCATAGAATGACCAGTGAAAATTTCAGTTGAGTGCTCGAAAACCCAATTTGCTGTATTCCCAATTGATTTCAAACTGCTCCGGCTCTTTCTGCACCCTCAAATTAGACTTGCGCATTCCTATCTGTCAAACTTTCCAACAGAGCTTTGTGCAGTGTTTAAGCAGCATTTGTGGTTTAGGCATTTGGTTGTGGAGTGTTGTCTTGGCCTTGTAAACTAGCAACGGTTTTGAGACACTCATGAGCAGTGCTAACTAAAGAGCGATTGACATATGTTTTTATTCAGCACTTCCAGAGTCATGCAAGCTAGAAGAGATAATGCACAGAGCCGATCTGGAGGGCACACGGGAGTTATTCATGGCTTCTGGAATTGGATAAGATATTTGGCTAACTGTGTGTCACAAGCCACGTTCATAATTTCAAGAGGGGAAAGAACAGACAGAGAGGGGGGGGGAACAGGGGAGGAACTTGGAGAAACTTCCAGATGTGCAAGAGGGGAGGGAGAAGGAGATGGTAAATATCTGCAGCCCTCCTCTCGATGTCTGTTTTTGGTCTTTTTTTTATTCTTTCCAGTCATCCTCTCTCTTCGCTGCTCTCTGTCCATGTATGTCACTGTAAACTCATCTCAGAAATGTTGTTTTAGGGAGGAATCAAACCTTGTAAAGGTTAATCGCCCCCAGTTTCACTTTTACTTGTGGTATTTGATATTTCCATGTTTTGCAAGTCTCCATTGGTCCATTCTTCAAGTTAGTCACTCCAATCCAGACAAATATTTCAGCACCAAATAAGGCCAAAAACTCCTGCTATGGTAACGATTGCTGGTTTCTTTCCTCTGCCTTAGAAGTGACAGGGAAGGTGGACCTTTTCCAAAGTTCTTCATCAACTGCATCCACCACAGGCCATGCTGAGACAGAGAGCTCCACTGTGGAGGAGTGTACCAGACGCTCCCAGATCACCGTCTCCAAAAAACAGAACTGGGCCAAACTTCCCTCTACAAGCAAAGACCCAGCCAGCACAGATCTGTGTACGAGCCTGGTCTATGGGCCACAGGACTGGGATTTGTGCTCAGGAAAGGCTGAAGTCTCAAAACAGGCCTGGAGCCAAAGGACTTTGAGTGAGGATGGTTTGAAGAGGAAGCGGAAAGATCTGGAATTGGAGTTTGGATTTTCCAGGACACCATGTGACTCAGTTGACACCGGTTTACCGGAGTTGACACCTCCGTCTACAGCCTATATGGATGCGTGTGACTCTTCCAGCTCAGCGAAGATCTCTGGGCAAGGCGCCTACCTCCAGCACCTGGACAGGAGTAGTCGGGCCTGGGTACTGTCCACAGGAAAGCCCCAGGCATCAGATGAAGTCCTCCCAACCAGAATCACAGAGTTGCGGCAGGGCCCAGACAGAGATGGAAACATTTGGTACAACCCCATTCCTGAAGAGGATGACTCGAAGGCCACTGGAGGAACGACTCAGGAAAAATATGGAGATCCGTGGAGAAAGAGAAAAACTGAGGAATCGGCAAAGGAGAAAAGAGACCAGAAACAATCAGGGGGTTTGACTCCCACCGGCGTCCATCAAATGAAAGAGATTCAAACTGAGGCCGACGTCATCAGGGCGGATAGTTCGGGTATGGTCAGGTTTTTTCCATTATGTAAGAGTTTGTCACAAGCTAAGCTGCTTTGCCAGCATACTTGCATTTCACACAGCTGGTCTTAAAACTGAGGTTAAAATGAGCAGTGCTGTTTCGAAACGATATTTAAAGCAAGGAGACAGAAATGCTGTGCTATGATTGGCATTCACAAATTTTGAAAAATAGGATGGGAATCAACCACATTACATGTAATTATAAGTTCTTTTCCTAAAACCTAGTGAGCTGCCTACTAGACAGCATTTTAGGTGTGCCCGAGAGGTGAAGGCTGTTCCAAAAGGTAGGTGGCATACTTGTTATTGTGCTGCCTTCTAAGAAACCTTCTTTTTGGTCCAATTTTATTGCAGCAGTCATGGAGAAGCCAATCCCAGAATGCAAATAGTTCAACATAATAAAAAATTGACTGCTTTACTCAGTATTTGTGTGTGCATTTTTATGTTAACCAGAGTCACGTCTGTAGCTTAGTGACATGCTAATGTCAAGCTCTGTTGGAAAGCAATGTGGGTTGATTCTCTAGAGCACTTGATATGTGAACTGCTGTTTTACTGGCTGTGTAGAGCAGTTGTTCCGAACCACGTTCCTGGAGCCCCCCAAACACTGTCCTTAATCAAACACACCTGATTCAGGCCATTAGCTCATTAGAAGTGACTCCAAGACCTGAAGTGGGTGTCTCAGACAAAGGAGACTACAAAATCTGCACTGTTGTGACTTCTCCAGGAACATGGTTGGGAACCACTGATGTAGAGAAGGGCTAGGCAACTCTGGCTGTCGAAGGCCCACTGTTCTGCAGAGTTTAGTTCCAGCCCTGATGGAACTCACCTGTCTGTAGGTTCCTAGTACCCAAAGACCTTGGTTAACTTGAGGTCCAGAGTTGCCCACCTCTGATGTAAAGCAGTGGTTCCCAACCACTTTCCTGGAGCCCTACCAACACTGCACATTTCTGCTTAATCAAACACATCTGATTCAGGTCATCAGCTCATTTGTAGAGACTCCAAGACCTGAAATGGGTGTCTCAGACAAAGGATACTGCAGAATGTGCAGTGTTGGGGGCTCCAGGAATGTGGTTGGAAACTACTGATGTAGAGAAGGGCTGGGCAACTCTGGCTCTCAAAGGCCCACTGTCCCGTAGAGCAGGGGTGTCCAAGCTTGCTTCTTGAGGGCTAGCGTCCTGCAGAGTTTAGCTCTAACACACTTGTTTGGATGTTTCTACTGAGTATGAAGACCTTGATTAGCTGGTTCAGGTGTGTTTATTTAGGGTTGGGACTAAACTCTGCAGGACAGTGGCCCTCCAGGAGCAAAATTGGACACCCCTGTTGTAGAGTTTAGCTCCAACCCTGATCAAACTCAACTGTCTGTATCTTTCTAGTAATCCTGAAGAACTTGATTAGCTTGTTCAACTCTGCAGGAAAGTGGATCTTGAGGTCCATAGTTGCCCACCCCTGATGTAGAGTGTTCCAAATCAGTTTATGACAGGACTGTCCAATCTAGCTCCTGGAGGGCCACCTTCCAGCCGAGTTTAGCTCCAGCCCTAATTAAACCCACCTGGCCAGCAAATCAAGGTCTTCAGGATCTCTAGAATCTTCCATTTATGCTCCCAAGGTTCCATTTCTGTTGTCCAGTATGTTGCCTGTGTAGGTAGTAAACATCAAGGCATCTCACTAGGTTTTGGAACAGACTTGTACCACAAGATACTAGAGAGCAACTTTTACTTGCCTGTCAGAGCTTAGGATCATCTTAAAGGTTGTAATTCCTTGTAAGTTTCTAACATTGTGTGTTTCTTGCGGTTTAGATCTGGTTATGCTACAGTCGGACTGTATTAGCTCTGCTAGTGGTGTGAACTCTGACAGTCCCGGGGCACCAAAGAAAAGCCCGGGAGAGGGTGGAAGTGGCAGCAGTGTGATCGACAGGATCAAGTCTCCAGGAACAGTGCGGCGGCTTTCTATGAAGATGCGGAAACTTCCGGAACTTAGGCGGAAGCTTAGCCTACGCTCGTCCCGTAATCAGCGACACGGTCAAGGGAACACCAGCAGTGCACCAGGAGCATCCGATGAGGCTTCACCACCAAGTACATGCAAGGAATCATCCAACGTCATCAGCAAGTACCACCTGGACTCCAGTGCTCCTGCAAGGCCAAGGCGTCGATCCTCTCGAATGCGTTCTTCTAGTAAGGGAGGTTATCTTAGCGATGGAGACTCACCTGAACTCTTGCCAAAGCAGGGCTCGGGCCAGGGGTCAAAAGGGTCACCTACACCACCACCACACCGTGGACCACAAGATTCACTAGCTGTGGTAGATGCAGAGTCATTCCGCTTGTACTCGCTGGCGGATCAGCCTCGCTGTGCTCAGAGGCTTTCGGGGCTGCTCACAGTGCATCTGCTGGGCGTCGACGAGCTGCTACGATCCCCTCGGACCGACACTACTAAAGAAGTCTTCTGTGCCATTCAAGTGGATGGGGTGACCCGGGCTCGAACGTCCCTGCTCACCTGTCGAGGGGCGTGTCTCCCACTAAACCACACCTTTAACCTGGAGCTCGAGAGGGCGCGGCTGCTCAAACTGATAATTTTGACGCCAACTGCTTCCAGCGCAAACAACAACGGCTCTGCCGCGCCTGCTGCTCCCGCACGTAACCGGGTGTGCTGTCTGGGTGCTGTGGCTATACCGCCTCTCTTCAAGGGTAAGAGAACAACACATTTACAAATCAAGTCACAAGGTGAAACCGATAGTTCCCACTCTAAATTCTGACTGGATGAGCCATTTTTTAAGCTATTTTAAGATTGCAAGAAGTACATCAGTTGAATTCTATAGTAACTCTACTTCATGTTTAGCCTAACAAACCACCCCTTAAATTTGGCACATAATCATCCATGCATATATACAGTGGGTACGGAAAGTATTCAGACCCCCTTAAATTTTTCACTCTTTGTTATATTGCAGCCATTTGCTAAAATCATTTAAGTTAATTTTTTTTCCTCATTAATGTACACACAGCACCCCATATTGACAGAAAAACACAGAATTGTTGACATTTTTGCAGATTAATTAAAAAAGAAAAACTGAAATATCACAAGTCCTAAGTATTCAATAAAAAATGTTTTAACCAAGATGTCACAATCTTTTCTTTGGTGACGTATCCCAGATTTCTCCATTCTTTTAGTCCTCATAAACCCCGCCCCATTCAGCTCTGCTTCCATCCAATCAACAGCTGGTGGATTGAACCAAGTCCCGCCCTACGTTAATCAAATGTCTAACGATACGATGTATCGATGCCACGAGTAAAATAACGATACATGTAGTATATATAGGCACCTTATTTTGGCACTGTCCACTTTCACTCAATGTCAGTCTATGCATTGAGTGATGCGAGACGTTTTCTGCACACAGTGCCGTGCGCAAATACTGAATTGAGCTCTCTTCCTCTTTTTTGTGCTTGGATGAACAAATACAGACAAGATTACATCAACATGCAATATCCTTGCAAATACAGTCGGTTAGGCCTATGTCTTAACGTAAACAGTTGAGAAAGAAAACGCGTGTGTATCAGTAGGCTATATTGCATCTGTGCTTTCGCTCTTAAAGTGAAAGCAGACGAACAATAAACCTGCAGCTGTCGAAGAAAACAAAATATCTCACTGCTCTTGACTGAATAACTTTTGTAACTTTAATAAGGATTAATCTATATTTAATTTATACAATGAAGACTCTGCAGGGTTAACTAACTTAAAATTTCTTTTAGACCTACCTGAAAAACCTGAAAAGCACTGTTCATATAATTTGTGTCTTTGTTCTATTGTATTTATTTTCTGCTATTGCTTGTAATGTTTATCAAAACATTCTTATCACTGAACCCATAGTAGCAGCCAAAAAAAGTGTCTTAAAGATGTTTTAACAGCTTTTATTTTTGTAATGTTTTTATATATATTTTTCTACATTAATGTATTGTTTGTGCAACTGGAGTACCTCCTTTTTGTTTTTTTGTAATGAGGATTTACACTATTTTACACATTGCACATTTTATAGCACAGAAGCCTGAAATACTTTATTGACTGTTGTCATGTCATAAGATTACTGATCTTATGTGTGACATTGATTTTTTCCCCCCAATAATAAATTTTTCTTTATTATTAAAAAAAAAAAAAAAAGTGTAGGTCTTTTTTGTTGTTGTGAATGTCCCAAATGAGTTACAGGATGTGGAAATTTCAGATAAATTTTCATATTATCGATCATATCGTATCGTGACAAACCCTTTGATTTACACCCCTACAAATAACATATTTCGGCTTTCATCACTATTTATAAACAAAACACTAAATATAAACAAAATAAAAAAATTCAGCCAGTGAAGTTTCTGAAATTTGGTTGATTTGACAAGGAATGACCCCATTATATAATAAATTCTGTAGCACTGACACATTTCTACCATTGCACAACCATTAATCAGCCTTCACACCCAGCCATACCCTGCATTGGCTTGCGTCTTGCGTCTTGCCCTTATCTCTTTATCTTTTCTGTCTCTCGCTCCCGCAGCTTCTCGCAGTCAGCAGCTGTGTGTCCGTCTGGATCCTCGCGGTTTGCTGTATGTGAAGTTGACCCTTCTGGAGCAGTTCGTGACCCCGTTCCCCCGCCTCAGTGACCTGCCTCCCCCTAAAGTGTTTGGGGTGGAGCTGCGCCACCTGGTGGAGAAAGAGGTGTCTGCGCTCAGAGTGCCTCTGATCATTCAGAAGTGTGTTTCTGAGATCGAGAGGAGAGGACTCAGGGTGAGACGAGCTCAGATATCTGTCAGTGTGTTAAACGTGACTGTACTAATAGACTGTATGTGTTTTTGTAGGTGGTGGGATTGTATCGTCTTTGTGGCTCCGCGGCGGTGAAGAAGGAATTGCGGGATGCATTTGAGAGGGACAGTGCAGCGATTACCTTAAACGATGAGCTCTATCCCGACGTCAACGTCATTACCGGTCAGTCGGCCACAGACAACCATGATATTTACCATGGAAGCTTATTTCCATCATGGAATAATACAATGGTAATTGTGACATTTTTATCTCACAGTTCTGACTTTTTCCCCTCAATTATTTATTATTTTAGTATTTAGTATTTTTTTCTAAAGTCATCTGGGAAAAATTACAGAGGGTAAGGTTTGTTCTCTATTCCTCTTTTTGTTGGAGTCGAGGTTTAATATTCTACCTGATACTAGAGACTCATATTTTAATATCTCCCCAGAGCACCAGCGGGTTAAAAGGCTTCCCAAAAATACACCACATGATCAGCAGAAAAAGAAAAAAACCCTAAATAGAGATTTGAGCCTTCCAGATAACTTTTAATGTGGTTTAGATTTGATTTATTGGCCTGAAATGGTTCTTAAAAATGCCATGATAAATTTAGAAGTGTTATACACATCCTTTATATTAATATTAGATTTACGATGGACCTGGAAATGTTTTTTTTTTTCTTTCGTGCAAATGCTTTGCATGAATCTAGTAGGATATTAAGAAAGTGATAATTCAAAACTAGATTCGCATTTTCTGAAGGAAATTCAGAGCATTGAAAATACTGGTTTAGGTAAGGATTTATTTCTGTGGAAAATGAACCAGTACAGCAGTATCTTTACAAATAAAATAAAAAAAAAATAAAAAAAATAAATAAAAATAAAATAAAATAAAATAATAAAATAAAATAAAATAAAAAATAAATTTTTTTTTTTACATATCTTTAATTTAGATTTTTTTATGTATTCATTTTATTAAATTTTTTTAATGCATTATTTGTGTTTTTTTTTTTTATACTTTCTGAAGATAACTCTCCTATAATGAATGATTCTCTCCTATTCAACAACAATGGCTGTTGTGGGTGGTTGCCAGGGTGTTGCTATGCTGTTGTTAAGGAATTCTGAGTTGTTTTTAGTATGTCACTTGCTAGATGTTTTTGGGTGGTTGCTAGGTCATTCACTGTTTAACACTGTGGCATTGCTGCTTTTCCAGAATTTAACCTATTTTATTATTTTACCTATATGTGTTGTGTTGCTTATAACAGTCTGCACTTAACTGACTTTGTAGTGTGACATTTGATATAGCTGATCTAAAAATGTGTTGAATTTAACAATACTGCTTTTAAAGTATTACATTTATTTTATAGCATTATTTTTATAATATTACATCATATATAATATTATAAAATGCCAAAAACACTCAACAAAATTACTAAAACTTTATCTAAATTTAACATATGAAAGCAAAAAATATAAAAATAAAATCTAATTCAAAATATTAACAAAAACTGTAATACTATCTAAAATGATACTAAAATAACACTGGGTGGAAACAAGCCTGACTTTTTTTCCTCGCATTTGCGAGTTTGTCATATTTTGTTGGAGAATTCTGAGTTTGTGTCTTGAAATTCTGAGAAAAAGTCAGAATCGTGAGTTAAAAAGTCTTTTTTCGCAGTTACCTTCGGTTGCTGAAACCTGCTTCCATAATTTAGTTGGCATATCCAGCTATTTGAAGGTAATTTTACAGTGGATTTTTGTAGATGAAAAGTTTGATTGTTTTGTAATGTTGTTGTCAGGCATTCTGAAGGACTACCTGCGAGAGCTGCCGTCTCCTCTCATCACGAGGACCCTGTATGAAGTGGTGTTAGAGGCCATGATGGTTCGACCGGCCTGCAGAAACACCAGCGACGCTCAGCGATCACAAAACACCGTCTCACTGCTGCAGTGTCTTCCTGAAGCAGAGCGGGTAATGCATCTGTCTGACTCTGTGTTTATGCTCACATGAGTCCAGTCTGATTTCAAGTTCTGAAAGTTCTTTTTATATGCCTTGTACATTCAACTTTAAAATCTGAATCATATAGTTGAGAATTTTTATAAAATATTAAACTGATAGATTCTAGAGATCCTGTGTGTGTGTGTGAGAGAGAGAGAGTGTGTGTGTGTGTGTGAGTGTGTGTGTCTGTGTGTGTGTGTGTGTGTGTGTGTGAGAGTGTGTGTGTGTGTGTGAGTGTGTGTGTCTGTGTGTGTGTGTGTGTGTGTGTGTGAGAGTGTGTGTGTGTGTGTGAGTGTGTGTGTCTGTGTGTGTGTGTGTGTGTGTGTGTGAGAGTGTGTGTGTGTGTGTGAGTGTGTGTGTCTGTGTGTGTGTGTGTGTGTGTGTGTGAGAGTGTGTGTGTGTGTGTGAGTGTGTGTGTCTGTGTGTGTGTGTGTGTGTGTGTGTGAGAGTGTGTGTGTGTGTGTGAGTGTGTGTGTCTGTGTGTGTGTGTGTGTGTGTGTGTGAGAGTGTGTGTGTGTGTGTGAGTGTGTGTGTCTGTGTGTGTGTGTGTGTGTGTGTGTGAGAGTGTGTGTGTGTGTGTGAGTGTGTGTGTCTGTGTGTGTGTGTGTGTGTGTGTGTGAGAGTGTGTGTGTGTGTGTGAGTGTGTGTGTCTGTGTGTGTGTGTGTGTGTGTGTGTGAGAGTGTGTGTGTGTGTGTGAGTGTGTGTGTGTGTGTCTGTGTGAGTGTGTGTCTCTGTGTGTGTGTGTGGAGTTTGTTTGTCCCGTGTGAGCAGCAGAACAGCAGCCTGAAGGTTTCCAGCATGTTCCAAAACAAACTCATTGGGAACCTTCTCTCACCTTCTGCTCTCATACACTTTTACTCTTTCTTTTCTCATCTCTTCTTCTTCACTTAGATGCATACGGGTCACTTTTAGGAGCTTGCGTAATTTTACTGTTTAAGCATCCTGAAGTCTTGAAATCAAAATGGGCTTGATTTACTCTCTCAATCTCTCTCTCTTTATATATATATATATATATATATATATATGCATCTATGTATTACTGTAGCTTGAATAGCAGTGAAATGCATATCAGTGTTATTTTAGTATCATTTATATACTATTATTATAGTTTTTGTTAATATTTGAAATTTTCTGTTTTCACTTTTACATTTTTATTCAACATTTTAGTAATTTAGTTGTTTTTGTCATTTGCACTTTCTTTAAATATTCGTAGTTGTCAAATTTTTATTTAATAATTTTAGTTAATTTCGTTTTTCGTTATTTTAATTAGTTTTAATTTAATTAGATTTTAATTAATTAATTTTACTTCATTAAGTGAATTAAATTAATATAAATGAAATTAGGTGAATTAGCTGAAATAAAATAAGTTTACTTTTTATATTTTATTTTATATCAGTTAACATTTATTTTATTTCAAATATATTTTTGATGCATATTCATTTTATTTCTTTAAAGTAGTTTGTGAAGCAGTATGCAGTGAAAAATGTTTCAAATGATAGTATGCCGTATGGTCATTGCTGTGTTAATTTAATTCAGTTTCTATCATCCAGTTATGTTAGAATTATATACGGTTATTTGTATTTTTAATCTAATTTTGAGTAAAAATGTCTGAGATTTTGTGAGCCCGATCAAATAAAGAGTCATAAAATGAGAGTTGAAAAATCACAGCTGATATTTCTGGGACATTTGTTGCACTTGAAATAAAAGCTCTAGTAAAGTGCATTGTGGGATACGGTACCCGATACTTCACATTTTGGCAAATGCATGCAAGTCTGTGTGATTAGAAACAAATCCTACCGCCTTTACCTTTAAATGGCATAGTACAGAAGTGAAATGTGTTGCTAATGCAGCTTGAGTAGCTCCTGTTGATTGATGGGTGTGTGTTTGTGTGTCTGCTGAAGGCGACTCTTTCCTTCCTGCTGGATCATCTGAGTCTGGTGGCGTCTTACAGCGACAGCAACCGCATGACGTGTCAGAATCTGGCCGTGTGTTTCGGGCCGGTTCTCCTGACGCCCACACAGGAGTCGTGGCAGGCCGGGATGACGGCTCCTGGATCAGGGGCCCTGGCGGGGTCCAGGGCCGGTCGAGGAGGCCGTAGTTTTGCACACAGTGAAGAGATCTCCAGCGCCGTGGACTTTAAACGACACATAGAGGCGCTGCACTGTCTCCTGCAGCTCTGGCCTGGTGAGTCTGTGTCCCAGCAAACTAGCATCATTTATTCATTTTAAGCCCATTTGACTTACTTTCTTCATATAATAAAAAAAATCTAACATTTTATTGATAATATATATATATATATATATATATACACTACCGTTCAAAAGTTTGGGATCAGTAAGACTTGTAATGTTTTTAAAGAAGTCTAACTTTTATTCAGCAAGGATGTGTTAAATTGATAAGAAGTGATAGCAAAGATTTATATTGTTAGAAAATATATATTTTGAATAAATGCTGTACTTTTTATTAATCAAAGAATCCTGAAAAAAGTATCGCAGTTTCCCCAAAAAATATTTGGCAGCACAACATTGATAATTCTAATAATAAATCAGCATATTATACTGATTTCTGAAGATCATGTGACACTTTATACTGGAGTAATGATGCTGAAAATACAGCTTTGATCACAGAAATAAATTACAGTTTAAAGGATATTAAAATAGAAACCATTATTTTATATTGTATTAATATTTCGCAAGATTACAGTTTTTTTTCTGTATTTTTGATCAAATAAATGCAGCCTTGATGAGCAAAAGAAAAAATAGTCATGCATTGGGTGATTTTACACACACTGAAAAAACAATTTTCACCCAAAAGTTGCTAGTAAATTTTTACAAACAT
Source organism: Sinocyclocheilus rhinocerous (assembly GCF_001515625.1). Classification (NCBI taxonomy): domain Eukaryota; kingdom Metazoa; phylum Chordata; class Actinopteri; order Cypriniformes; family Cyprinidae; genus Sinocyclocheilus; species Sinocyclocheilus rhinocerous. Next base: position 175,781 of record NW_015626422.1, read on the forward strand.
TTACAAAGAAGCAGTAAGTAACATTGAATTAAAAATGAAATTTTGAAGAAAAAAACCTGAAATAGTATTTTGTTGTAAATGCACTCTAATTGTATTATTTGCAGTCATTTCTTACAGTGCAGATGTGACTTTATGCCATGCATCTTTCTTCTCTGAATGTCATCTGGTTTTGATTGTCGTTCCAGCGCCGCTGGACCATGCATATAATCTGATCATTACCGGTTGCACCTTGAATGTGTGAACTTTGAGCCTCATGTTACGCCGCGTGCGGTAGCTGAAACATGTTCTCATGACGCAGCACGTGTGCAACATGCATGTGACAGCTGTTGTGGATTTGCATGGCGCATCTGCCACATGTCAAGCGTGTAACGTGTTTCATGTTGTTTTCTTCGCAGTACCCAAAGGACGAGTGACGGATGACTCTCCGGCGTCCTCACTTCGCGCCGAGCTCCCGTCGGTTCAGGATGTGGTGGTGGTTTCCCGCAGGGGGCGTGGCCGACTGGAGAGCCCGCCCTGTAACCGCTACGCCGGTGATTGGAGCGTTTGTGGGCGGGACTTCCAGTCGAACGACGAGGCGGATTACGACGAGGTGGCAGGCAGCGAGAGCGACGACGAAGACATGGAGGAGCCGAAGAAGAGGGACATGTGGACGTCTCCCGAGGGTTTGTACGTGGACGAGTTTGCGCTCGACTTTGACGCTCCGTTCACGTGCCGATTGAGTCTGAAAGACTTCGACACTCTGATTTCAGACTTGGAGAGAGAGTTAGCCAAACAAATCAACATCTGCCTCTGAAGCAGGACTGAATGTGCATGCGTTTTAATACGCCGTGTGAAGTTAAAAATAGAGCAAACGCTTCTCGAGAGCCATGCGTTCTCTTGCGTGTGCAGTATTGACATAAAACAACAAACAGTGTGTGTGTGTGTGTGTGTGTGTGTGTGTGTGCGTGTGTGTGTGTGTGTCTGTGTGCGTGTCTGTGAGTGTGTGTGTGTGTGTGTGTGTATGTGTGTGATTGTGAGTGAGTGAGTGTGTGTGAGAGTGTGTGAGTGTGTGTGTGTGCGAGAGCCATGCGTTCTCTTGCGTGTGCAGTATTGACATAAAACGACAAACACAGAAATGTCAACGTAACAGTAAACATGAAAAGAAATACCATGTTTTCCGGAAATAAGTCACAGTGGGTTGAAATTGCATTAAGTGAAAAACAAAAAAACAAATAAAAGTTGAATCAGTGTATAAGTCACATTTTATTATTGCATTCAGAAAAAAGTTAATAACAGTAAATAAAATGAAATGTTTACAAACATACATAAACACGTATTTTAGTTCGTCTCACTTTGCAACAAATGTAACATTATTCAGAACAGAACTGGAATAGGAATATAAGTATAAAACAAACATAAATAATAGTGTCATTCATCATAAACAACATTTATTTTAAATGCCAAGCCTAAACTAAATTATTTAAAGTGAAACGTGTAGGAAATGTGTAGGAAACGTGCTTTATAAATAAACTTGAGCTCACATACCCTGTTTTGTGTGCTTGATTATATAAATAATGCAATTAATAAAAGTCTATGGAAGCTTGTTTATAAAAAGGTAATTGCAACGTTTTTCTCAGAATATATAAACTCTATATATACATGCAGAATTGCGAGAGATAAACTTGTGATTCTGAGAAAAAATAATTGTGAGAAGAAGTTGCAATTATTATTATTATTTTTTTTTACTTCATGTCATGGAAACAGAATTGCGAATTTAGGTTTTTTAAATAGAAATTTTTAGAATTGTCAGAATTGTGAGATAAAAAGTTGCAATTACGGAATTCATTGTGAGTGTGTGTATGTGTGTGAGTGTGTGCGTGTGTCTGTGTGTTTGTGAGTGTGTGTGCGTGTGTGTGTGAGAGTGTGTGTGTGTGTGTGTGAGAGTGTGTGTGCTCGTGTCACGGCGGGGACCTAAATTGAGGTCTCCACAGCTGTGTCTGTGTGCGAGTGTGAGTGTGTGTGTGAGAGTGTGTGTAATTACGGAATTCATTGTGGAAACAAATAAAAAACAGAATTCAGTTTTTATCTCACAAATCTAACTTTTTTGGAGTTTATAAAAAGAGCAATTCTCAAAATTGCAAAAATTGTGAGAAAAAAGTTGCAATTGCCTTTTTTATTTTATTATTCTTTGGCAGAAACAAACGTCCATAAAAGTCGCAGCTCATTTCAGAAGAGAAAAATGTGACTTATATTCCGGAAAATGTGGTAGATTTACTAATTGATATATTTTTTTTTGTCATGCAATAAATGTGTTTTCATGGTTGGGTATTTTTTGCCCAATCCCAGCGTTTCTGGTGCGTTTTGAGACCATTTTTTGAGAACATTTGATAGCAGCTACTGTAACATAATATCAACAAGCACAAAAACTATGATTTTTCTTAGTTGTTCTTCTGAAGGGGAGACACATATCGATTATTATAGCTGTATAATGCATTATAACGCAGTATAAACACTAGTTGTTAATGAGGTGCCCGATGCTGAAGGATTCGTCTGCGTCGGGTTTGTGTGAAGTGTCTCTTATTTAAAGCTCTGTGTACGACTCTTATTCCAGAGGGCTGGTGTTTGGGCCAAGATTTCATCACTCTTTCCAGCAGCGTTTCTCCGCCAGACTCTCTGCTGTGACGACTGCATGAAGCGCTTTTCTGACCAGCCTTAGTTTTACTCTGCAGTAAAGCTTTGTTTTTTCTCTGCCTAACGTTTAACGGTGAACGTATTTATTACATTCCTTTGAGGTCACGTCATAGGAACGTTCTGGGTTTGGTACAACTTGACAGCATTTGTGACATAATGTTGATTTGAGTTTGAGAACGAGAAGCCAAAGACAATATTTGACGTAACGGGGCTTCGGTAATTGATGTTATTTAAAGGTTAAGCGTGGCATTTCTAACGCAAATGGAAAAGCAATGACAACTTTTCCTAAAGACTCCTCCTGTCTGTCATTGGCAGTCAGACAGATAGTCCCGCCCTAAACTCACGTGATTGGATGAGTCAGATGTCACTCAAACAGAGTGTCACAATGTGACATTAAACACAGCATTTGAACTAATTCAAAAGTAACCCAAAAAAAAAGATAATTTTTAACTTGTACTGAACCCAGAACATTCATATAAAGCTGAATTTATGTTTGAGGTGCAAGTAGACAATCAGAGACATTTAATATAGTGTTCATTTTGACTGAATTTGCAGTTTATTATGCTAAAACGTTTAGATTCAGGTTTGTTTTTTCAGATTCATACATAAACGCTAAAATGACGATGCATCAGGACATGCACACGCACTAGGAAGTGTGCACTTATGTTTAACCTTGTGTCTTTTATAACCTGTATTGTCAAGCCAAAGACTGTTGTGATGATTTATGCACTTCTGCGTCTAGTTTTCTAGATTGTGCTTGTGCTGCTTTAGCTGATTTGAGATCAGTCTGTTACTGAGAGCAGCTTTATGTTTCATATCTGAGCACGGTACAAATAATCTCAACTGTGATTTGATTCTAAAAGCCACAAATGGAATATAAAGGCCATGACTGAGCTCACCAGCTCCTTATGCAAACCCTTTCACACGTTTTATTTGAATTCAGATTTGTTTAGTTGTATAAACAGTATTATTATATTCTATTATTGCACCTGTAACATTAAGCACTTGTCTGTGCTCATGCATAGCTAAACCGCAGCGATACACACGTGTGTGTGTGTGTGTGTGTGTGGATGAGATGTACCATTCAGTGTTATGTTAAAGAAATAAAGCACAGTGTTACGTTTCTACAATGTGTGTTTTCTCTGTATTCACCGTCCTAAATGTCATTTAAAGGGAAAGCTAAAGGAATAGTTCAGCCAGAAATGAGAATGTTTAGAGAAGATTAGGATGAGTTTGTTTCTTCATCAGATTTGTAGAAATGTAGCACTGCATCAGTGTCTCAGCAATGGATGCTCTGCAGTGAATGGGTGCCGTCAGAATGAGAGTCCAAACAGCTGATTAAAACATCACAATAATCCACAAGTAATCCACAGCACTCCAGTCCATCAGTTAACATCTGGAGAAGACAAAAGCTGAAACTAATACAGCATTAAGACGTTTTTAACTCAAATACGTGTCCATAATCCATAATAACGCTGCCTCCAGTGAAAATGTGTTCTGGTCTGAATCAGGAGAGAAATCTGCACAGATCAAGCAGCGTTTAAACAGCTCTAAACACATATGTGGCTGGATTTTGATGTGAGAGATACCAGGAGATGCACTTTTTCACTGGAGGAAGCGTTATTATGGATTATGGACTCGTATTTGAGTTAAAAACGTCTTAATGCTGGATTAGTTTCAGCTTTTGTCTTCTCCAGATGTTCACTGATGGACTGGAGTGCTGTGGATTACTTGTGGATTATTGTGATGTTTTTATCAGCTGTTTGGACTCTCATTCTGACGGCACCCATTCACTGCAGAGCATCCATTGCTGAGACACTGATGCAGTGCTACATTTCTACAAATCTGATGAAGAAACAAACTCGTCTACATTTTCAGCAAATGTTAATTTTGGAGTGAACGATTGCTTTGGAAACTTCATGTCGTTCCAAGCCTGCCCGCTGTTATGTCCGCCAAGGATTTAACAGTTTTGGTTGCTGTGAGTCAAACTCTGAAACCTCTAATAATGTGTTTATTATATTATTGGGATCATTATATTTATTTGTGGTGCTGACTGTTCACGTGTGCGTGTGTGTGCTGAGGTTTGGACTGAAGACTGACGAGTTGTTTCTGAACGAGTCTGACAAACACATTTATGCACACGTGAATCAGCACGCGGCTCATGTTTCTTCAGTTTAGAATACTAGTGTACTTCTTACTGCATAGTATGCACTGTACAGTGCAAGCAAACCACAAAGAGTTATGCATTTCTAAATGTGCAATGTTTGTGTTAGAAATAAAATAAAAAGTTAAATAGTATTCAGTGCATAATCAGTAATGAAGTTTACTGTATAGATTTATTAATATAATAGTGAACGACTGCAAAATCTGACGAGCAATGAACAGTGATATGAGTCATAAAGGCACTCGCATCATGAAACATGCATGTCACTGCTGTTGATCGGTAATCATTCATGTGTGTGTTTTCATCCCAGAGACAGATACTTCCTGTGTCTCGCTTCCAAACACTCGTCTCTCTTCTTCACCGCACTCCTGCAGAGAGAGAGCATGATGAATCTGAACTAACTTCACTGTGTTCCTGATTACTATGCAGCAGTTTCTGCCTCAGGTGAGTTTATCTGATGTGACTGTGGAACAGATCGCTAAAGAGACTCACTGAGAGGAGCAGACGCTGTTGTGACTGAGACGAGGCTGCAGGATCCTACAGGAGAAACAGAGTTCAGATCAGGTCAGTCAGGAGCTCATGTGCACACACAGAGAAATGCATGCTCTGATTCATGCTGTACCTCGCCGCTGAGCTCTTGGGAATCACCTTTGTCTTCTTTGCTTGCCTGAAAACAAATCAAATGTGACCCTGGAGCATAAAACCAGTCTTAACTGTCAATTTTTCAAAACATTATCTGAAAGCTGAATAAATCATCTTTCCATTGATGTATGGTTTGTTAGGATAGGACAATATTTGTCTGAGATACAACTATCTGAATATCTGGAATCTGACGGTGCAAAAAAATCTGAATATTGAGAAAATCATCTTTAAAGTTGTTCAAATGAAGTTCTTAGCAATGCATATTACTAATCAAAAATTAAGTTTTGATATATTTACGGTAGGAAATTTACAAAATATCTTCATGGAACATGATCTTTACTTAATATCCTAATGATTTTTGGCATAAAAGAAAAATGTATAATTTTGACCCATACAATGTATTGTTGGCTATTGCTACAAATATACCCCAGCGACTTAAGACTGGTTTTGTGCTCCAGGCTCACAAATCAGAATCAGAAAGATCTTTATTGCCGCATACGAGGAATTTGTTTATTAGATTATGTATTAAATCAGTAAAATTATGTTAACAGAGATTCATTTCTTAACATTACTTCACTAAATTAGTCAACATGAACTTCTACAGAATTTTTTCATCTTGATGTTAATTTCAGCATTAACACATTTTTACAATCAAATGTTGTATCTGTTAACATTATTAATGCACTAACATGAACAAACAATAAATAATTGTATTTCTGTTAAGTACTATTAAAAAAAGATGCTATAAAAATGCATTTAAAAACATATTGCTGACTGTTCGTTCATGTTAGCTAATGCATTTAGTACTGTTAACAAATAAAAAGCGTTACCAAAATTATAAACAGAAGCATTTGCAGAAACGCTTTACAATAAGGTTCTATTTGTTAATGCATTAGCAAATAATTCTAAAACATTTCATAATCTGAGTTAATGTTAATTTCAACATAAAAATAAAGGTTTTATCTGTTAATATTAATTAATGGACCTGAGCAAACATGAACTGACAATGAACTTGTATTTTTATTAACTAACGTTAACGAATATTTATAAATACTGTAACATATGTATTGCTCATTGTTAGTTAATGCATTAATTCACATTAACTAATGGGACTTTATTGTACTATTGTATTATTTCACTAGTGGTCTCATACTTTTGGACCCCACTGTATCTCTGAATTAATTGCTGAATTTGATTTTATTATTATATAATTATTGTTTAAAAATTTAGTTATATATTTATATATTGTCATTCATCCGTTCTCACCTCTGAGCCTTCCTGTCCAGTGTCTTCTGAGTGACCGAGGACAGAATCCGTGTGTTTCCAGGACTGTCTTTGTCCTGCTCAGAAGAAAGCGCCGTCAGTGTGAGTGTGTGTGTGTGTGTGTATGTGTGTGTGTGTGTGCGCGTTTTTGTGACAAAAGAGGACATAAATTTGTATAATGACAAGGGTATGACATAGGTATTACAAGGAGAAGGTGACTTTTCAGGACATTACCCCATGTCCCCACTTTTCAAAACGCTTATAAATCACACAGAATGGAGTGTATTGAAAATCTGAAATAGCACAAAGTTTCCTGTAAGGGGTAGGTTTAGGGGTAGGGTTGGTGTAGGGCAATAGAATATACGGTCTGTACAGTATAAAAACCATTACGCCTATGGGATGTCCCCACTTTTCACAAAAACAAACCTGTGAGTGTGTGTGTATGTGTGTGAGTGAGTGTGAGTGTGCGTGCGTGCGAGGGAATGTGTGTGTGTGTGTGTATGTGTGTGAGTGAGTGTGAGTGTGCGTGCGTGCGAGGGAATGTGTGTGTGTGTGTGTATGTGTGTGAGTGAGTGTGAGTGTGCGTGCGTGCGAGGGAATGTGTGTGTGTGTGTGTATGTGTGTGAGTGAGTGTGTGTGTGTGCGAGTGAGTGAGTGTGTGTGTGTGCGTGCGAGTGAGTGTGTGTGTGTGCGTGTGTGTGAGTGTGTGTGTACCATCTCTCTGAGTGTCCTCTCTCTGCGTATCTCTCGGTCCTGCTGCAGTAGACTCAGTCTGTCTCTCACAGGCCACACAGTGAAGATCTGATGGACGTCATGCAGCGCTGATCGCAGCTGTGACACACACCAGACACATGAATGTCACACGTACACACAGTCATGCTGTAGGGTACACAGGTGTGTGTGTGTGTGTTACCTGAGCTGTGACGCGCTGATATAAGGACAGATCCTGATGGGAGACAGAGACTCTCTTCAGCTGGGAATCCGTCTGGAAGGAGCGGATGAGATCCCTGGAGTCCTGAAGAACATTCACACGGCTCATGTTTGGGAAGTACATTCATGTCTCAGTGTGTGTGTGTGTGTGTGTGTGTG
>NW_015626422.1:183851-189699 GCF_001515625.1 Sinocyclocheilus rhinocerous
TGTGTGTGTGTGTGTGTTTACCTGTATGGTTTTGCGCAGGTGTGTGATTTTGTCCGTCTGTAGGAGTCTGCGTGTCAGAAAACCTCGAGCCACGGCAGTAAGACGACAGAGAGGCTTCATCTGCTCCACACACACCTCCTGTACAGTAACACACGTCATATTTCTATATATAGCAGTGTTATTTTAGTAGCATTGATGCACTATTATAGTTTTCGAATTGGATTGATTTTTTTCATTTCGTATTTGTCATTTAATTTTTCTGTGTACTGTAGTATTTATTTAGTTTTTAGTTATTTTAATACTATGGAAATGTTGCCTTGGAAACTATCTGTCAAGTAATGAAAATGTTTATAATTAATAATATTTAAAGACCCTACTGAACATCAAAAATTTGTTTGACAGTCAAGCCACAATGCATTGTTTTTATGCTTCCAAAATTGGTTTTGATGACTAAATAAACACAATTAGTCTAAATTAGTCTACTTGCATGACTTAATTTACCTCAAAGAAAAACTGACCATCAGAAGTTAATCTAGGAGAGCAGTTCTTAACCAAAGGGAATAATCACATTTATTACAATTATCTAACAGAATTTTAATACTAAAATGATGCAATCATATTTCCCCACAACAACTGTTGTTTTTATTAAGGAACTACAGTTCTTGAAACTTGTGGAATCACTAAATAATTGTGGTTGATTTATTTAATATATCTCAGTTTGTTTTCATGAGAGTTTAAAAGCAGCGAAATAATCCCATCATCTTAGTGACAAAAATATCATGCAAAACACAACTGCAGAAAGTTAATTTTGCAGCATGAAGCCCTGGCCGGAGCGACACACTCACATCAGCTGTCTGTGTTTCTGCTGCATTATATCTCAGTCATGTGTCACTTTACATAATGCATAATGCCTTATATTGTCTGGTGTGTGTGTGTGTGTGTGTGTGTGGAGCGATACCTGCTGGAGGTGTTGTGTTTGTCTCTCCTGCGAGATCTGCGGAGCATGTTCTCTCTCTAAACGCTCATGCAACATTTCCAGAGCCTGAATCTGCTGCTCCACTGCGAACGCACACAGACACACAGAAGCTGCATGTGCAGGAGAAGACCTTTAAATCAGCATGCAAATAATGCAAGTTTTCCTTGAGGAAATGTAAGTGGTGTGAAACTCACCAGCACAATGATAGAATGATGTGAGAGGCTGCCAGTGCATTAATAAGCAGTTACTACGGTGTTGGTTTTAAGGGTAGCTAGGGTGGTCGTTTAGCAGCCAGAGTTCACCTTTAATTTTATTTTAACCAGGCCAGTGTTATTTTAGTATCACCGAGATACTATTCGAAAATATGAAAAGATATAAAAATATAATATAAATAATATTTTTCAGTTAGTTTTTCTTTTTATGTTATTTTATTAGTTTTTTTTATATTAAAAATCTATATTAAAAAATAATATATGTAATATAAATTATATAATATATATATATTTTATATTTTCAATTTGTTTTTCTGTTTACATTATTTTATTAGTTTCATTTTATTACTTTTTCTTTTTATATAAAAATATATGCTAACAAATATTATATATATTTTTTTATTTTGATTTAATTTCAATTTTTTCTATTTTGCATTTTATTTAAATTTTGAAGTTTTAATAATTTTGTTGTGTTTTTGTCATTTTTTAAAATGTTTTTATATATATATATATATCTATATATATATTTTTTTTTTGGATTTAATTTCTATTTTTTTATTTTGCATTTCATTTAAATTTTGAAGTTTTAATAATTTTGTTGTGTTTTTGTCATTTTCTTTTTATTTGTCATTTTTTAAAAATATGTCTTTGTTTAAACATGTCTATTCTTCTTTCAATATTTCTATAGTTTTTTAAATTTAAGTTTTAGTTTTAGCTATTTTAATACATGTTAAACTAAATGAAAATGAGAAATGCCTTGGCAACTATGTATCTGAAATGAAATATTTAGTCTTTTTTTTTAATATTTGATTTTATTTCAGTTCAAGTTTATTTTACTTCAAATAACAAGATCTCTAGTCTCTTTCAAACAGTCTCTATCTCTCAACATTCTATAAACATCTATCATAACCATCTGATGTGATTTTGGTCAGCTTTCAGACATGTAAACCATCAGTTCAGGCCTGATCTCTTACTAACCTCCAGTGAGCTGTTTGAGGTTCATCTGTTCATCCAGGAGCTGCTGTGAGTGTCTTTCTGTCTCTAATCTGCTTGGGTTCGGCCCGACTGAATCCACCTGTGGTCTGTTCAGAGATGGCGAGGGGTTTTCCACATCATAGGATCGGTTGAGGGGCGCCGGGGGTGAGCGCCGGGGTTTCTCATGGCTCACATCTTGCGTTTCATCTAACCCGGTCATTCCTGTCCAGCTGCTGGGTGTGGAGGTAATGATTGACAGCTGTCTATCACTGAACTCTGAACCGCTGCAGTTCCGTTCCGCAGCAGAAGAGGGCGGTGAAGATGCCGTGAAAGCTGAAGGTTGCTCATTGTTTTTAGATCCAGTGGTGCTGAGCTCAGACTCGCTGACGGGGCTGGAGATGAAGATGTTTCTGGGCTGAGGGCTGGGTAACTGTGCGTAGGAGCCCGTCAGGCTGGAATCAGGGGATTCTGGGTCCGAGCCGTCTCTGGACTCGTCAGATGCCAGCTTCTCCATGCGCTGGTTGAGCAGGCGGAGGGTCTCTCTCTTCAGAGAGCTGCTGGGACTGAGCGTCTGCTTCTGAGCCGGAGCCGTACACGGCCTCACGCTGGTTCTGATGGAGCGCATCGGGCTTGTTTTGGACCCGAGAGTCAGAGAGGAGTCTGATGTGGGCGTCACTGCGCAGTCCAGCTCCTTCTGCACTTTCTTCAGCTGCGGGAACAGAAAATAGACATAGGTGTAAACTAGATATCCAGCAGCAGATATTGCACTTTATTCAGTGTGTGTCTCTGTCTTTCTGATAACAATTTTAAAAAAAAATTATTAAATACATACTTAACACTTGAATGGTTTGCTGAATTATGTTAACGTGTTAACAAGAGTGTTAAGGCCCTGGTTTTCAGTATTTGTGAGTGTCAGTAAGCGTTTTGATGGTTGTTTGAGTGTAATGGGGCGTTTAGTAGGTGTTGAACAGTGTAATCTGTACAGTTTGCAGTAAAGCAGTGTGAAACTGACCTGGATGTTGTTGAGGACGTTGTGCACTCGCTCCAGAAGAGCGTCTGTCTGTCTCCTTCTGTCTCTCTCCACCGCTGTCTGTCTGTCTTCAGCCATCCACACACACACACAAACACACACACACACCTTCTTGACATTTCTTGACATACTACAAATATGCATAAAATATTATTTACAAAAGATTTAGTTTCTATTAAGTCGCATTATTGTTTTTTCTACCCATTACAGTATTGCACTTAGATTTATTACTTATTTCTTATGTATTTTATGTATTTAAATCTAATTCTTATTTACTTTAATTTTATTTTTATTATTTATTCCGGTTTTTATATATTTTATTTTATATATTAATTGTTCCTCTATACATTATATTCATTATTATTTATTACAATGTCAGTACTTTACTGTTCTATTATTTATTTTATGTATTTTTATGTATTTATTCAAATCAAAATTTTATTTACTTTAATCTTATTTTATTATCTCTTCCTATTTTATATACTGTATTTATCAATTGTTCATATATACATTATTATATGCATTATTATTTATTAATGTCAGTACTTTACTGTTATATTATTTATTTATTATTTCTTTTATCTATTTGTATTTATTTATTTTAATCTAATTTTAATTTACTTCAATCTTATTTTTGTTATTTATTTTATTTATTAATTGTTCATCTATATATTATTATGTGCATTATTATATATTAATATGTTAGATTTATTATTTATTTACTTGTGTATTTATATTTATTTTAGTATTTATTCCTTATTTCTTATATATTTTATTGTGTATTAATTGTTCATCTATATATTATTATGTGCATTATTATATATTAATATGTTATATTTATTATTTATTTACTTGTGTATTTATATTTATTTTAGTATTTATTCCTTATTTCTTATATATTTTATTGAATATGAATTGTTCAACTATATATTATTATAAGCATTATTATTAATATTTCAGTACTGTACTGTTAGATTTATTATTTACTTATTTATCCATTTGTATTCATTTTAATCTGATTTTATTATTTATTCCTTATATATTTTATGTAGTTTATCATTAAGCGTGTGGTTCTCACCAGCGGCTGTAAGAGTCTCCTGCCGCGGAAGTGAATGTCAGACAGCGCCCTCTGCGGCCGCGGTGAGGTACTGCAGGCGGCCGGCAGCAGCGCGTTCATTGTCCTGCTGTAAAACTGCTCATAACTCTCCATTTCTCTCAATAAGAGACACCCAACACACCTAAAAAATACATTGGGTTATTGAAGCCGACCTAACCGAGGCTTAATCTACAGGTTTAGCATTAATGCTACAGTATGTTTTCATACCATGAAGACATTTTAATCACTCACCGCTGTACAGCCGGAATCTCTGTCTAATACCTTTAACCAAATACCTTTTGTCTAACAGATATATTGAATTATTACAACAATTTTAAGAGTTTGTTTGCTTATGCTCCGTTTCCTCGTTCATGCTTTCGCGCAGCACGGCGGTTACAGACACGTTGCATAGCAACCGCGGAAAGCCCCGCCTCCTGTCTAACGTAGTTTGGTCACGTGCTCAGCCGGTGGGCGGTGACGTCAGCGGCCAGTGCAGTTATCTGGCGGCGGATGGTGAGCGCGCACGCAGACGCACAGCAGGATCACAGAGAGACGCCGCCGCCGCCGCTGATGATGATGATGATGATGGAGATGCAGTATAATAACAATAATAACGGATATGGTTTGAATGAGTACATGATCCAGGAGGATGACTGGGACCGAGACCTGCTGCTCGACCCCGCCTGGGAGAAACAGCAGAGGAAGGTAATAATAATAATAATAATAATTATAGTGCAAACGGAGTGAATGATTTACAAAAATAACAAAATGTGCAAAATAAAATACATGTACAGACTAAATTAACAATCAAGAAATTTAACAAGCAATAGGTTAACTGACAATAAGCAAGTCAAGTTTATTTATACAACTCATTTCATATCAAACTGAAAAGAGAAATTAAAACATAAAAGTCAAGTCTAATGTGATACAATAAAATAAAATTAAAAAAGTATAACAATTTAAAAATATTTAAAAGAGCACCTTAAAAAAGTTAAGATGAAAAATAATTTGTAAAAATGTCTAAATAATCAGTAGTGCAAGATAAAAGTACAGGGTAAAATATGTAATAATCCACAAATTTAACAGAAGCAATACATTAATTGACAATAAGCAAGTGTATTTATGCAGCTCATTTCATACGCAAAATAAAAGTAAAGAATAAATGTAACAAATAACAGATTGTGTGTGTGTGTGTGTGTGAGTGTGTCTGTCTGTGTGTGTGTGAGTGTGTGTGTGTGTGTGTCTGTGTACCGGTTTATATATCCTGGTGGGGACTTAAACCTGACTACACACAGATTCATGGGGACTCGTGTCACGGTGGGGACCTAAATTGTGGTCCCCACGGGTACAAAAGCTTATAAATCACACCGAATGAAGTTTTTTGAAAATCTAAAAATGCAGAAAGTTTCCTGTGAGGGGTAGGTTTAGGTGTAGGGTGATAGAAAATATGGTTTGTACAGTATAAAAACCATTATGCCTATGGAGAGTCCCCACAAGGATAGCTGACCAGACAGTGTGTGTGTCCGTGTGTGTGTGTGTGTGTGTCTGTGTCTGTGAGA
>NW_015626422.1:189894-190748 GCF_001515625.1 Sinocyclocheilus rhinocerous
AGTGTGTGTGTGTGTGTGTGTGTGTGTGTGTGTGTGTGTGAGTGAGTGAGTGCGAGATTGTATGTGTGTGTGTGTGTGTGTGTGTGTGTGTGTGTGGCTTGAGTTCTGTAGACAGATGATGACGATGCTCTAATTTTATCTGTGTAACAGTCGCTCACTAATCCACTGTCCTTCATGCTGAATTCACACCTGAACTTTCCTTTCAAGCAGAACTCTTGGAGGGAGCGTCCGTCCTGCAAACATCATTACACATGAAATCATTCCACATGATGAGTTCAGTCACCGTCTGACTGATATGGCCTTGTGTTTTGCTGGTTTTTTGTTGGTCAGCATTGATTCGAGGAGAAACACAAACATCTTGCAGTGTTGAATGTTCTGCAGATCATTGTAAGACTTTTTCTCTATTTTTATACCTGAGAGTCACAATGAAAATCCTCTGAGCGCTTGTAAAACGTACAAATATCCGTCTGACCGCAGCGAGAAACACACCGAGCCAAAGACAGATGAGTTGATGAGCGCAGTGATGAAATGTGACACGTGTTTGTCTGTCGTTGTGTCCGTGTTCATGTGTGAGACTCAAACATCTTTTGGGTTTCCTGCAGTTTTAGCAGCTTGACAGAAACTCACAATAACACTGAATGTGAATTAAAAGTGATCAGACAAACGACCTGCTTGATTATCATGGACGCACTGTCATTTAAAATTTATTTAAAATATATATAAAGAAAAATGCAATGGAAAGTGGACTAGTTTTTATATTTTTTTATATATTATATATTTGCTGTGTGTACTATGCTGTTTTAATTTATATATATATATATATATATATATATATATTAAAATATTAAAAAAAA
>NW_015626422.1:190859-192356 GCF_001515625.1 Sinocyclocheilus rhinocerous
TGAAAAGTAGGCAAAACAAAATAGAAATAGAAAATATTATTTTATTTAAATATTTAAACAACACGATGACTATAATTGAAAAAGTACTTTTTTATATGTTATATTGATATATTATTATTAATTATTATTATATAATATATGATTAATTAATTAGTTTACTTATTTAATTAATTATACTTATATTTATTTCATTAATTATGTATAAAAAGTAGGCAAAACAAAATATAAAAAATGTAAAATGCAAATATAATATTTAAAATATAGTTAAAAATATTGCAATGGAATGTGATCTCTTATGTATATTTTCATATTTTTTATTTAATAAAATATATATAATAAGTAGGCAAAAAATTTCAAATGCAACTAATTTAATATAAAAAATATGTTAATGTTTAGGATATTCATTCTGCCCTGTATAATTTTTCCATAATTACAGTTATTTGCATGAAAATGAAGCTTTCATTATAGATGGGAAGATCTGGACCATCCTCCTCTGCTTTGCCATATTTGTTTGCTCAACAACAACTCAAACAAGATAAAAACGGCCAATGAGTTTGTCATTTTGCATTTCGATGCATTCTTGATTTGAGTGAGAAAGCATGCAGTTTGTGCAGAGGACTGAGCGCAGCTGCAGTGAGTTGTGCTAGGGTCGTTTTGTCCTTGCGTGTGTCCTCGGCTCATCCGCTGCGGTTCTGGCTGTGTGTCTGGATGTGATGTGTGGCTTTGTGCATGCGATTAATCTCTGTGAATTGACGGCTGAAATGCAGCACTGATGCCAAACTGCGGCTGTCATCGGCTCTCTCTCTCGCGCGGTTTCCTCTGGCATGTGTGCTTCACTTTATAGGTTCAGAAGAACATGTGTGATTTATGAGGAACAGAGCGGCTGTCATTGACAGGACGGACAGTCTGTGCTCGGCGCTGACGCACAGACGTGCTTTTGTTTTGATCTGAACCTTCAGCCAAATAGTTATTTACTCACTGTTTTAGGCTGCTTTGGTTTTAGGTGGAGAAAATCCAAAATAAGCTGCAAAAGCACATTCAGATATGAAATGCACGCTTTACACCAGTAACTCACCACGATGAGGTCATTAAATGTGGTGTAGAAACAGTTTTCACTCAGAAATTGCTAGTAAATTGCTACAAAGAAACAGCGAGTAACACATGGAATTAAATGTGAAATTTTGAGATAGAAAAACTGAAATTTTCTTGTAAAATGTACTCCAAAGATCTTTTCTTTTCTTTTTTTTACTTCAGAAATATATAAACAATGCAATGGAAAATGGGCTATTATTTGTATATTTTTTATATATTATATATTTGTAAATTTTTGTGTTAAATTAAATGTATAATTAAAAAAGTAGGCAAAGCAATCTAAAAAATATAAAATGCAAATATATATATATATATTAAACATTTAAAATATACCTAAAAACAATGCAATGGAAAGTGGACTATAATATATATATATATATATATATATATATATATATATATATA
>NW_015626422.1:192513-199408 GCF_001515625.1 Sinocyclocheilus rhinocerous
GTGTGTGTGTGTCTGTGTCTGTGTCTGTGTGTGTCTGTGTCTGTGTCTGTGTCTGTGTCTGTGTCTGTGTCTGTGTCTGTGTCTGTGTCTGTGTCTGTGTCTGTGTCTGTGTCTGTGTCTGTGTCTGTGTCTGTGTCTGTGTCTGTGTCTGTGTCTGTGTCTGTGTCTGTGTCTGTGTCTGTGTCTGTGTCTGTGTCTGTGTCTGTGTCTGTGTGTGTGTCTCAGACGTTCACAGCCTGGTGTAACTCTCACCTGAGGAAAGCAGGAACGCAGATCGAGAACATCGAGGAGGATTTGAGGAACGGGCTGAAGCTGATGCTGCTGCTGGAGGTCATCTCAGGTACTGAGCGCTTCTGAGGAGACCGTTTCATCTTCTTCTGTCTCTCGCTGACCGTTTGTTTCCCTCCAGGTGAAAGGCTTCCCAGACCAGACAGAGGAAAGATGCGCTTCCACAAAATCGCCAATGTGAACAAAGCTCTGGACTACATCACCAGTAAAGGAGTGAAGCTGGTGTCCATCGGCGCCGAGGGTGAGAGAGAAACACATTGATGGAGAACTGAATTTCAGAAGCACTGCTGAAAATAAGAGCTTTGACTGCTTTAAACTCGTATCTCGACTCTGCTTTTGTTGCTAATAGATGTTTGGCATTTTCTAAATGTATTAAAATCCCGGGCCTGTCACAGCTGCATTATGATTATATGAAATCATATACTGCAATCATTCTGCATTTTAAATCCTGATCAGTAGGATGAGAATCTCTGGGTGGACAGTGAATCAATTTGATTCACTATTCATAGGTTTTTGATTCAATTCAGGAGTGATTTTTGCAAACTCAAAGCGATTCGATTTGATTCAGTTCACAGTGAGATTCAGTTCAGTCCGAATTCGATTAATGATTTGATTCTGTATTCATAGGGTTATGTAAATGTTTCTGATGTCAGTCTGTCATAATTACAACATGTTTACTAGTTTGACTGTCATGCAAATAACTGTGAATTAAGAAATATTATACAGGGTAAAATGAATATTCTAAATTGTTAAATATTTAAAAATATTAAAAATAATTAATAATATTACAAATAATTCAATTAAATTATTAATTAATATTTAAAAAAAAAAAATTTCTTTGATTTTATATCAGAGCAACATAATATTGATTATTATATGAAATATGACACATATATATATATATATATATATATATATATATATATATGGTTGTTATTAATATTTTAAATGAGCTAGTAATTTTGTCATGTGCTTTTGTAATTTTTCTTTTTGTTTTTTGTCTTTGTTTATTTAAAAATAAATACTAATTAGGTTTATTTTTTCATTTTCAATTATTTTTTATATCAAGTAATAATAATAATCGATATTAGGTTTTCCTGACTTTACAAAAAAAACTAAACAATGGAATGTAAAATGAATAAATAGATAAAGTGAAATGTAAATAATAAAATGCAAATATTTTAATACTTTAAAAAAAATTACAGTGTAATATTATTGCATGAATTAAGCTAGTAAAATGTCCTAATTCTGATCATATTTTTTTCTTAATAACTACTATTAATTTTGTATTATTATGCGCTTGGAAAAAAAATATGATCAGAATATCAGCGTGCCTAATAATTATGCACACACTGTATTTTAATACTTAAAAAAAAACTATCATTGCACAGTTATTTGCATGAATTAAGCTAGTAAGATGTCCTAATCGTGAGGAACTGGAGCGTGTCTTGGATCCTCAGAGATTGTTGATGGGAATGTGAAGATGACTCTGGGAATGATCTGGACCATCATCCTGCGCTTCGCCATCCAGGACATCTCAGTGGAGGGTAAAGAGAGATTCACACACACTGCATCTCATGAAACTAACACGCTTTACGCATGTTTAACACTGAGTCTCTGTCAGAAACCTCGGCTAAAGAAGGGCTCCTGCTGTGGTGTCAGAGGAAAACGGCCCCGTACAGGAACGTCAACGTACAGAACTTCCACTGCAGGTACCAACGTGAAAATACAGTTTATTTCACATGCTTTATTTTCATTTTCGTCCTGCTAAAGTCTGCTTTCCCTGGTTCAGCTGGAAGGACGGTCTGGCGTTCTGTGCGCTCATTCACAGACACAGACCCGACCTGATCGACTACGCCAAACTCAACAAGGTCTCTGATCAACAGCGACTCAACCTGTGTGTGTGTGAGTGTGTGTGTGTGTGTGTGTGTGTGTGTGAGGGAGTGTGTGTGTGTGTGCGAGTGTGTGTGTGTGTGTGTGTGTGTGAGGGAGTGTGTGTGTGTGTGCGAGTGTGTGTGTGTGTGTGTGTGTGTGAGGGAGTGTGTGTGTGTGTGCGAGTGTGTGTGTGTGTGTGTGTGTGTGAGGGAGTGTGTGTGTGTGTGCGAGTGTGTGTGTGTGTGTGTGTGTGTGAGGGAGTGTGTGTGTGTGTGCGAGTGTGTGTGTGTGTGTGTGTGTGTGAGGGAGTGTGTGTGTGTGTGCGAGTGTGTGTGTGTGTGTGTGTGTGTGAGGGAGTGTGTGTGTGTGTGCGAGTGTGTGTGTGTGTGTGTGTGTGTGAGGGAGTGTGTGTGTGTGTGCGAGTGTGTGTGTGTGTGTGTGTGTGTGAGGGAGTGTGTGTGTGTGTGTGTGTTAACTAACAGATGACTCACCTACAAAATCATTCACACAAACCACTGTTCATGCAGCGCTCTTTAAGGTTTTAAGGCAGTGTTGTTTTAGTATTGTTTTACTAATATTTTGAATGAGCTTTTATTTGTTTACTTTCAGTTTTCATTTTCATTTTGATATTAGATATTTTTTAAATAATATTGTCGTGCATCTGTTATTTTTATTATTATTACTTTTTTATTTTTTTAAATGTTATTATTTAGGTTTTATTTAAATTTTTATTTAATTTATTTATTTTCATTTTATTTGATTTTTTATTAAAGTTTTTATTTAATTTAAATTTGTAATTTACTTTTTATTTATTTAAATTAGGTTTAGTTAAATTTCTTTCTTTCTTTCTTTCTCTTTTATTTTTTTATTATTTTATCGTTTCATTTTATTTCCAGTAATTTTAGTGCTTTGACTTAAACTAAATGAAAACTAGAAATGATTTAAATAACTTTTTTATTTACATTTGATTTTATTTCAGCTTTATTTCAATTAATTAAAATATTTGAATAGTTTTAGTTAAGGATAATAACCCTGGTTTTAGGATGCCGTTTGTATTATTATTACTAATCATATGGAAGTGTGATTAAATCGATAGCTGAATGCATTGTTTGGATAAACAGCATGTATTTGTGACAGACAGTCATTTTAACTAGTCTCAAATCATTTTTTACAGTGCAGTTTGTTCAAAGTAATTGTGTTTATAATAATGCACATACAAATCATTCACAGGCTTCAGAAGCAGAACTAGTTTACATTTTTTAAGTTCTAGTTGCACCTGCTGTTCTCGGTCATGAACGTCTGGTTATAGCCTTAAACACTAGTGCTTTAACAAAAATTCACATTTCTGATTTGAAAATCTGCTGCACCACAGACTCTAATGCACATTATTTGTGCTTTACCACACTGAGGGATGATGAGAGCCTGATGAGGGTGGTTTTGCTAAAGACTGAGAGATGGGAGCAGGTTTTCTGTCACAGATGATCTATTTACAGAGCTGATCTGTTTCTCTGCTCTGAACGATGCGAGTCATTTGATCGTGAACTGCTTGAATGACCAGACGGGATTTAACGGGGTCCCTCACACTGACTGATAATCCTGAAGACCGCGTCTGAAACCAGAACTGGTTAACAGCCGGTCGCATGAGAGCGTCATGATCTAATCTCAACCAGGGTTGCCAGGTCTGCGGAAAAAAACCCAGATTGATTCAAAACTATCCCAATAGCAATTTTCCAGTGGTTTTCCCCAGTGGTTGCTTTAACATGCGGACTAAAAAACAACCTGCGGAAACAGTGTAAAGTAAAAAAAAAACCAGTGTAAAAGTATCCCACTTTTGCGGTAAAACTGCAGACTTGGCAACACAGATCTCAGCCTGCAAGAATGAAAGCACTCGAGGAGACAGTGATATTTTAGCATCATTGAGACTATTAGTTTCTATAAATATATATTTTTTAATTATAATTTTTATTTTATATATATATATATATATTTTATTTTTTTTAATTTTTATATTTTCATTCTCAGTTAAATAAAAAAAAATTAGTACTTTTTTATCTTTTTTTTTGTTGTTGTTTTTTTAACATTTTTATTCCCGTTTTAGTTATTTTAGTACATCAAGCTAATGAGAAATGTTGCATTGACAGCTATCTGAAATGATTTTCAAATATTTAGTTTATATTTTAACATTTATTTGATTTCAAGTAACACAAACGCTTTTTATGGTTTTCGTTTGAGTTAACTATATAACCCTCTCAGGAGCTTTTGCTAATCATTTAAATGGGTTTGAAACGTTGTACAGATGTAGTGCTGTAATTAATTCAGAAGTCATGCGCTTCATTGCTCTAGTTTTCTCTGTGCAGGACGATCATCTTGGAAATCTCAGTCTAGCGTTAGAAATTGCAGAGAAGCACTTGGACATCCCGAAAATGCTGGACCCTGAAGGTAAAGACATCTTACAGGATCATGAGCTCTGATCGCTCCGCGGTTGCTACATGAAGACAGAATGCTCACATCAATTTAAAGCATTTATATGTGTGTGTGTGTGTGAGTGTGTGTGTGAGTGTGTGTGTGTGAGTGTGTGTGTGAGTGTGTGTGAGTGTTTATAATAAAGCATTATAAATATATATATATATTTTATTTTTTTTAATTTTTATATTTTCATTCTCAGTTAAATAAAAAAAAATTAGTACTTTTTTATCTTTTTTTTTGTTGTTGTTTTTTTAACATTTTTATTCCCGTTTTAGTTATTTTAGTACATCAAGCTAATGAGAAATGTTGCATTGACAGCTATCTGAAATGATTTTCAAATATTTAGTTTATATTTTAACATTTATTTGATTTCAAGTAACACAAACGCTTTTTATGGTTTTCGTTTGAGTTAACTATATAACCCTCTCAGGAGCTTTTGCTAATCATTTAAATGGGTTTGAAACGTTGTACAGATGTAGTGCTGTAATTAATTCAGAAGTCATGCGCTTCATTGCTCTAGTTTTCTCTGTGCAGGACGATCATCTTGGAAATCTCAGTCTAGCGTTAGAAATTGCAGAGAAGCACTTGGACATCCCGAAAATGCTGGACCCTGAAGGTAAAGACATCTTACAGGATCATGAGCTCTGATCGCTCCGCGGTTGCTACATGAAGACAGAATGCTCACATCAATTTAAAGCATTTATATGTGTGTGTGTGTGTGAGTGTGTGTGTGAGTGTGTGTGAGTGTTTATAATAAAGCATTATAAAACACTGACCCTCATTTTAAATAAATATTTACATTTTTTATTAATAGTATTTTTTGCATCTTTTGGTTGCCAATGTTGCCGTTTTAGTATCATTAATATACTATTATAGTTTTTGTTAATACTTTTAAGATTTTATTTTTAATATTTTGTTTTAGTTAAAGTTTTAGTAATTTAGTTGTGTTTTTGTCATTTTTAGTAGCTTTTTAAAAATATGTCTATATAGTTTTTATTAATTTTTATTTATTAGTTATAGTTTTTAATTTGAGTTATTTTAGCACTTCGAGTTAAACTTGAAAGAAAATGAGAAATTCTGCATTGGCAGCTATCTGAAATAAAATAAGTTTACGTTTTTTAATATTTTATTTTGAGACTTTTTTATGCTTTTAATTTTAGTTTTAGTTAATGATAATAACCCTCTTTCAGGCTTCAGGAGACAGTGTTATTTTAGCATCACTTTCATAGTTTTTATTAGTATTTTGAACTAGTTTTTTTAATTTTCATCAAAATTTTAGTTAAAATATAAATATTTTTAAATATAAATATATTTAAAAATATACATTTTAGTAATTTTGTTGTGTGTTTTTATCATGTTTATTAGTTTGTTTATTAATAAATGTTATTATTATAAAAATGTATTTTAGTTTTAGTTAACCGATTATAACCCTGGTTGCATTGTTAATGCATTAATATTGAATATGCAACAGCAGGTGTGTGATTTTGTCAGCAGCTTTGTGATAAATAAATAATCATGTATGTAAAGATTTTAAATGCACGTTCTAAATGTGCACGTGTCACATGACTGCTGTATTATTATACAACAATACCGTCCTGCTGAACTCAGGAACAGATTTAGCGAACACAGCTGTCTGCGTGTCGTGTTTCGATCATGCACCTCATGACCTGACGGCCTTCAGCAATCCATCCCAGAATGCAATGCAAATATTACCCTCTGATGTGTGTGCAATGGTGGACTCACGTAGATCATGGTGTTTAAGGTTAAGCAGTGTTAAAGGGGTCATATGATGTGATTTCAAGTTTTCCTTTCTCTTTGGAGTGTTACAAGCTGATTGTTCATAGATAAGATCCCTGAAGTTGCAAAGACTAAAGTCTCAAAACCAAAGAGATATTCTTTATCAAAGTTAAGACTCTGCCACGCCCCCCTAAAACGGCTCGTTCTAACACGCCCCCACATATCTACCTCACTATGTGAAAATATTTGAATAATGCCGCCCAAACGTTCATGCAAAGAAAGAAGGCGTGGTTTCAGTAACCGCAGTTAGGGTTGAAGCAGCCATGTCAGGGAGACACTGTGTGTTTCTAGGCGAAAGCAAAAGCAAAAGCACTTTATTTGGCCTGCCGGAAGTAGATGCATTTAGGAATCATTGGTTAAGATTTATTTACAACAGAACAGCACAACCCAGATGTTCGAATTTGTGCAACGCATTTTATGGACGACAGTTTTTTTTTAACCTAGAAGAGTACAAGGCTGGCTGTGCACA
>NW_015626422.1:218749-219561 GCF_001515625.1 Sinocyclocheilus rhinocerous
GAGAGAGAGAGAGAGAGAGAGGGGGTCACATCAGAAACACATACCAGCTTCATCACTGTGTCTGTCACGTGACTCTGTTCCCCTTTCGGGCTCTGTTTTTACATTTATTTTGAAAGATGAAGCTCGCGATTATGTTAAGTGGCGTTACATTTCCGACGAGTGCTTGCTGTGTTCGGCCAATCACAATGCACTGGTTCAGCTGGCCAATCAGAGCAGACTGCACTTGTCTGAAGGAGGGACTTTGTAGAAAACGAAGCGTTTGAGAGAGGCGGGGCATAGAGGACCTACAATAATGTACAGTATTTGAAAAATAATGTGTTTTTTGAACATTAAAGCAAGCATGTCAATTCTGTTACACCAAATACACAAAATAATGATCTTTAAAAAAGCATCATATGACCCCTTTTTAAGCATATGTCGCAGTGTTTGTTCTTGTAGTTGTGAGTTTAGTTCTTGTACGTGTGACTGTATATCTCTCTGTGCTCCAGACATCATTAACACCCCGAAGCCTGACGAGCGGGCCACCATGACGTATGTGTCCTGCTTCTATCACGCGTTTGCTGGAGCAGAACAGGTACTTCTGCACTAACTGTAAGCTACGCATCTGATTAAAGGAAGACAGGTGCATCATGGGTAATTTCAAAGGCAGTACAGACGTCATGTGACATCGGTGTGTGTTTATAGGCAGAAACGGCGGCTAACAGGATCTGTAAAGTGCTTGGAGTGAATCAGGAAAATGAGAAACTGATGGAGGAATATGAACGACTGGCCAGTGAGGTACAACAACAACAACACACACACACACACACACA
>NW_015626422.1:219938-228808 GCF_001515625.1 Sinocyclocheilus rhinocerous
CACACACTCACACACACACACACACACACACACACCACTGACACACACATATATACTGTATAT
Source organism: Sinocyclocheilus rhinocerous (assembly GCF_001515625.1). Classification (NCBI taxonomy): domain Eukaryota; kingdom Metazoa; phylum Chordata; class Actinopteri; order Cypriniformes; family Cyprinidae; genus Sinocyclocheilus; species Sinocyclocheilus rhinocerous. The sequence continues at coordinate 220,002 of NW_015626422.1, forward strand.
ATTCAGCTGTTTACCATACAATATATATTTTTCTTCCAAAAAATAAACAATAAAATAGTAATCAAATTAAAATAATAATAACTAAATATATAAACAAAACCACTTTAAATGTAAATATATATAATTTTATAAAATTAGATTAAAAAAATAAATGAATACTTTTATTAATCAAGGACACATTAAATTGTTCAAAAGTGGTAATGTTACAAAAGATTTCTATTTCAAATAAATGCTGTTCTTCTGAACTTTCTATTCATCTGTGAATCCTGAAAGATAAAATGTATCACAGTTTCCACAAAAATATTGTGCAGCACAACTGTTTTCAACATTGATAATAATCAGAAATGTTTCTTGAGCAGCAAATCAGCATATTAGAATGATTTCTGAAGATCATGTGACACTGAAGACTGGAGTAATGATGCTGAAAATACAGCTGCGCATCACAGAAATAAATTACAGTTTAACAGATATTCACATAGAAAACAGCTGTTTGACATTGCAATAATATTTCACAATTTTCACAATATTTTTGATCAAATAAATGCAGCCTTGGTGAGCAGAAGAGACTTCTTTTAAAAACATTACAAATCTTGCCGACCCCAACGTTTGAATGCTAGTGTATATATATATATATATTTTTTTATATAGTATATATATGTTTCTTTTGTCTCTTGTAGTTGTTGGAGTGGATCCGTCGCACCACGCCGTGGCTGGAGAAACGAACCCCTGAGAACACAGTGGAGGCCATGAGACATAAGCTGGAGGATTTCAGAGACTATCGCCGCATTCACAAACCACCCAAAGTCCAGGAGAAATGTCAGCTGGAGATCAGCTTCAACACACTGCAGACCAAACTCCACATCAGCCACAGACCCGCGTTCATGCCCTCCGAGGGGAAGATGGTGTCTGTAAGACACACACACACATACACACACACACACACACACACACACACACACACACACATATACAGTGGGTACGGAAAGTATTCAGACCCCCTTAAATTTTTCACTCTTTGTTATATTGCAGCCATTTGCTAAAATCATTTAAGTTAATTTTTTTTCCTCATTAATGTACACACAGCACCCCATATTGACAGAAAAACACAGAATTGTTGACATCTTTGCAGATTTATTAAAAAAGAAAAACAGAAATATCACATGGTCCTAAGTATTCACACCCTTGGCTGTGACACTCATATATTTAACTCAGGCGCTGTCCATTTCTTCTGATCATCCTTCAGATGGTTCTACACCTTCATTTGAGTCAAGCTGTGTTTGATTATACTGATTGGACTTGATTAGGAAAGCCACACACCTGTCTATATAAGACCTTACAGCTCACAGTGCATGTCAGAGCAAATGAGAATCATGAGGTCAAAGGAACTGCCTGAAGAGCTCAGAGACAGAATTGTGGCAAGACACAGATCTGGCCAAGGTTACAAAAAAATTTCTGCTGCACTTAAGGTTCCTAAGAGCACAGTGGCCTCCATAATACTTAAATGGAAGACGTTTGGGACGACCAGAACCCTTCCTAGAGCTGGCCATCCGGCCAAACTGAGCTATCGGGGGAGAAGAGCCTTGGTGAGAGAGGTAAAGAAGAACCCAAAGATCACTGTGGCTGAGCTCCAGAGATGCAGTCGGGAGATGGGAGAAAGTTGTAGAAAGTCAACCATCACTGCAGCCCTCCACCAGTCGGGGCTTTATGGCAGAGTGGCCCGACGGAAGCCTCTCCTCAGTGCAAGACACATGAAAACCCGCATGGAGTTTGCTAAAAAACACCTGAAGGACTCCAAGATGGTGAGAAATAAGATTCTCTGGTCTGATGAGACCAAGATAGAACTTTTTGGCCTTAATTCTAAGCGGTATGTGTGGAGAAAACCAGGCACTGCTCATCACCTGTCCAATACAGTCCCAACAGTGAAGCATGGTGGTGGCAGCATCATGCTGTGGGGGTGTTTTTCAGCTGCAGGGACAGGACGACTGGTTGCAATCGAGGGAAAGATGAATGCAGCCAAGTACAGGGATATCCTGGACGAAAACCTTCTCCAGAGTGCTCAAGACCTCAGACTGGGCCGAAGGTTTACCTTCCAACAAGACAATGACCCTAAGCACACAGCTAAAATAACGAAGGAATGGCTTCACAACAACTCTGTGACTGTTCTTGAATGGCCCAGCCAGAGCCCTGACTTAAACCCAATTGAGCATCTCTGGAGAGACCTAAAAATGGCTGTCCACCAACGTTTACCATCCAACCTGACAGAACTGGAGAGGATCTGCAAGGAGGAATGGCAGAGGATCCCCAAATCCAGGTGTGAAAAACTTGTTGCATCTTTCCCAAAAAGACTCATGGCTGTATTAGATCAAAAGGATGCTTCTACTAAATACTGAGCAAAGGGTCTGAATACTTAGGACCATATGATATTTCAGTTTTTCTTTTTTAATAAATCTGCAAAAATGTCAAAAATTCTGTGTTTTTCTGTCAATATGGGATGCTGTGTGTACATTAATGAGAAGGGTTATGAGGAGTGGCTGCTCACTGAGATCAGGCGTCTGGAGCGTGTAGAGCATCTGGCTGAGAAGTTCCAGCAGAAAGCAGCAACACACGAGAGCTGGGCGCAGGGTGAGATACTGCAGGACACACACCGGCAACAAACACCTGACATAAACGCTTTTAAAGGAATAGTTCACCCAAAAATAAACATTCTGGACCACTCAAGAAAGTGTTTGTGCAATCATTTCACAACTTGTGCAAGTTCTTCATGCACCACGTTTAAAAATTTGAATATGCACAAGCATGAATCTGATGTAGGAGATAATGAAAATAATAATAATAATAATTATAATAATAATGAAATAAATATATATATTCATGTGAGGTTTGCTTTATTTATTTATTTATTAAATCATTATTATTTATGTATTTTTTGCATGAGGTTAATATAAAATAATAACATATCAATATAAATATAAATATAAATATACATTCTTCAAATATTTAGTTATTTTATTCCAAAAAATAAATAAATAACTAAATTAAAATACTAAATACTAAATACATAAATCTTTATAAAGTCTTTATAAATAGCAAAATAGCAATAGCATCATCACACCTTGTGTAACTTCTTCATGCACCAAGTTTGAAAGCTTCAATTTTAATATGCACGCGTAAGAGATGATGACATAATAATAATAAAATATAATAATAATAGTAATAATATTAATAATAATAAATGTTGTATGTGATGTTTATGATGCTTTTTTTATATATATATATTTTATTTTTACTATTTAATATACAATGTATTCTTGGCTTCCAAAAAATGAACAAAAAAGTAACTAAATTAAAATTACGCACAAGCAAGAATCAGATGCAAGAGATGATGACATAATAATCCTATATGATAATAAAGAAATAAAGATCTGATGTTTATGATGCTTATTTAATTTTATTTATTTATTTGCAAACATGCATGAAGTAAATGATGGCAGAATTTTAATTTGCCAGAACTCTTCCTTAAATTTGTCAGCAGAACAACTGAGCAGCTTTTTGACCCAATGCAAACGTTTTTAAGAGCCCTGAGCTGTGTGTATGTGTGTGTGCGTGCGTGCGTGTGTGTATCTGTGTGTGTGTGTGTGTGTGTGTGTGTGCGTGCGTGCGTGCGTGTGTGTATCTGTGTGTGTGCGTGTGCGTGCGTGTGTGTATCTGTGTGTGTGTGTGTGTGTGTGTGTGTGCGTGCGTGCGTGCGTGTGTGTATCTGTGTGTGTGCGTGTTGTGTGTATCTGTGTGTGTGTATATGTGTGTGTGTGTGTGTGCACTGCAGGAAAGGATCAGCTGTTGACTCTGAAGGATTACGAGAGCGCGTCCCTGACGGAGTTGAGAGTGCTGCTGCGGAAGCACGAGGCGTTTGAGAGCGACCTGGCAGCACATCAGGACAGAGTGGAGCAGCTCGCCGCCATAGCACAGGAACTCAAGTATGACCACTTCCTGTCTCCTCCTCATGGCGTTACACTGCAGGTTTTGTACATGTTGGGGTCATGTAAGCGACACCTGATTTTTACTGTCAGCTATGTTTATAACATGCTTTAAGGCAAGACACTACAGGCAAAAACATTGTTTTTTCATTCACTGGTCCATTTTGCCTCCATAACATGTTATTTCAGACTAGTGAAAAGAAAACATCCAAAAGACACTTTTAAGTGTTTATTTTATTGCAGTTTATCTATTTGAATGCTATTGAATTGAATAGCATTCAAGTTATAATACATATCTTTAAAAGTTTTTTCTCCACTTCAGCAGCACTTACATACACCAAAACTTAGAGTTTTATTCCTATCTATATTATGAAAGTTTTTACTGAGGGGTTTGTTCATATATCAATCGCCTGGTTTTATACAGCATTTTATTCCTAAAAACATAGCGAAAATTATTCGTTTTCTGTCTGTTGAGAGTATTTTCTGATTTATGAAATAATAAAAAGAGAAATCCAAAATCCCCTCAGTAAAATCCTTTAGCTCTAATATGGCAACAAAATCAAACAAGAAATTAGAAATTTGGCTTTATCCAGTGTTCTGGAAATTTATGCAAATGAGTGCATATTTAATTAGATAACACATAATTTGCATATTTAAACATAGCATTTTAGAAAACTTGTAATACGTGTTTTTGTACATAGTGTTTACCCTATTCACCTGTGGTGTCTTGCCTTAAGGTTAATATTGACCCCACTTAACTCTATAAAGAAACCACCTGAACATGTGTTTTGCAGTTATCTCGAGATGCCGTGTGTGTTTAAAACAGCAGCGAGTGTTTTAAATGTGTTCCCGGCTGCAGAGGTACGTGAATGTGGCAGCAGTGTTGGGTTTCTATTGTTCTAAATGCAGTCGGACCAGCTGTCAGATTCCCTCTGTGACAATGAGTCAGTGTTGTACCGAGAAACACACATCTCAGTATATATTCAGCGCTCTATTTGTAGAAGCTGCGTTCAGTTGTTCATGCCGGTGCGTCAAAGTGACAGAGGCATCTGAACTCCTCTGATCTGCTCTGAAACGCTGTCAACACCTCCATCAGAACAGGTGCCGCTGCCATCAGGAACATCATGAGTGTCTATAGGGATCTTGTTAAATGTGTCCTAAGGGCACACTCCTAAAAGGATGCTCAAATTGACCGACCGTACTCAGATTGTTTGTGGGTGCTTTTGTTGTACATTTGATTCAGTCAGCTTTGCATTTCATTCTGCCAAAAGTACTGCAAAAAATATTTTCTTCCTCAGTATTTTTGTCGTTTTCCAGTACAAACATCTAAGCATTCACAAATCAAAATGCATTTACTGGACAAGCAATATGACGTTTTCTGAAAAAAAGAAAGAAATTAAAATTATGCTTAAAGAAAAAAAAAGGGTCAGAAAAATAAGTCTTCCCTTTGAATTAAGTTGCTTTTTCTGACCCCATTGGCAGATATTGGTTGTTGTATTAAGCATAACCCCATTATAAATTTCTCAGAAAACAATACTTAAGTTTTGCTTCTCAAGAAAATGTATCTTGATTTCAAAATGTTTCGATTTTTGCACTGGAAAGCATGACAAAAATACTAAGTAAGAAAATAATTTTTTGCAGTTTATGCTGCAAAATTGCTTCTTACATTTTTTTGCCTTGCCTCTTTATTTGACCTTTTGCCTTGTTTTCTAATTAAAATATCTTAAAATTAGCAGGTTGCGGGTCCCTTCTCAAAACAATCATATTTGAATTTCAAGATGTGGTTTTTAGAATCTTCCTGGTGATTTTTTTAAACGCAACTTTAGTGTAGGATCTTGATTCTTATGGAATATCAGTGCATTTATTATGATCTTAGAATCCTGTTGGATATCGTGATTTTAAACAGAACTCTACTGTGTTCTATTGGAATAATGTCTTGCTATTGGGCAGTTAAATTACGGAGGGTGCTTTGGGAGTTTTAAACCCTAAAATATTATCTTTACATTCCTACGTCCTATAAGAGTATTAAACCCTAATGCTGTCTAATATAAATGTAAATGTAAAATATAATGCATTTGTAAGAGCTTATCTGTTTGTATTAGCCGTCATGAGTCTGAGCTGATGCTTCTCTCTACTGGAAACATGATGCACTGCAGTGATGCACTTTAAATATATTAAATATAAATGTGTGCATTTGTGTGTGTGTGTGTGTGTGTGTGGGCAGTGAACTGGACTATCACGCCGCTGCTGTCATTAATGAACGCTGTCAGTCGATCTGTGATCATTGGGATCAGCTGGGAACTCTGACCCAGAAACGCAGAGAAGCTCTGGAGGTGACAAACACACACATCACATACTTTACCAAACCTGCTGTTATTAGTGAGTTTTACTATGATTATGCAGAGCTTATACTACCCCATATTGGTATGTAAAATTGCATTACATATGTAATTAAATATGCTTATATGCAAATCAGCATATTAGAATGATTTCTGAAGATCATGTGACACTGAAGACTGGAGTAATGATGCTGAAAATTCAGCTTTGATCACAGAAATAAATTACAGTTTAACAGATATTCACATAGAAAACAGCTGTTTTAAATTGTAATAATATTTCACAATTTTACTGTTTTTACTGTTTTTTATCAAATAAATGCAGCCTTGTTGAGCAGAAGAGACTTCTTTAAAAAACATTAAAAAGGCTTTTTTCAAAACTTTTTACCAGTAGTGTGTGTGTGTGTGTGTGTTTATATATATATATATAAATGACCTAATTAATATTAATAGTATATGATTAAAATTATATTATATAGTTAAAATGATAAATTATAATTATTAATAATATTACTGTTGTGAAGCATGTATAATCTGATGTCCACTTTCTGCTTCAGAAATAAAGTTATATTGAAATATGTGTGTGTGTGTTTAAAAGAGGACGGAGAAACTCCTGGAGACGATCGATCAGCTGTTTCTGGAGTTTGCTAAGAGATCGGCTCCGTTCAATAACTGGATGGAAGGAGCCATGGAGGATCTGCAGGACATGTTCATGGTTCACTCCGTAGACGAGGTTCAGGTGAGGAACTTACGCTCTTCAACACATGATGAAAGATTTATGAGTTTCTACTAAACACAAAAACCGACTAAACTTTTATTGCTTTTACAAACTTCTGACTGAATTGAATTCCTGATGAAATCCTGGTCCTCATTGATCTTCTTGTTTCATGCATGAATATGTCACATCATGTAAACTGTTTGATGTTGACTTCATGACTCTGTGGTTCTCTGTGTGTGTGTGTGTGTGTGTGTGTAGAGTCTGATCTCGGCTCATGATCAGTTTAAGGCGACGCTGGCTGAGGCTGACAGCGAGCGTCAGGCCATTCTCAGCATCTATAACGAAGTGCAGAAGATCGCTCAGAGCTACGGGATCTCCAGCAAACTCACCAACATCTACTGCGACATCACACCCGCCATCATCAACCAGAAGTGGGAGAAGGTGTGTGTGTGTGTGTGTGTGTGTGTGAGTGTGTGAGTGAGTGAGTGTATGTGAGTGTGTGTGTGTGTCTCTCTCTCTCTCTGTATATATATATATAATTTTTTTTAAATATATACAAGACATTGTAAACATTAAGATTATATTTTCTTGCTTATATTGTGTAGGTGAACCATCTGAAACAGTACGAGCACAACATCATAAACTACAAACCCAACATCGACCGGCTGGAGGGAGATCATCAGCTCATCCAGGAGTCGCTCATCTTCGACAACAAGCACACCAACTACACTATGGAGGTACACACACACACACTCACACACACACACACACTGAATTGAATTCCTGATGAAATCCTGGTCCTCATTGATCTTCTTGTTTCATGCATGAATATGTCACATCATGTAAACTGTTTGATGTTGACTTCATGACTCTGTGGTTCTCTGTGTGTGTGTGTGTGTGTGTGTGTAGAGTCTGATCTCGGCTCATGATCAGTTTAAGGCGACGCTGGCTGAGGCTGACAGCGAGCGTCAGGCCATTCTCAGCATCTATAACGAAGTGCAGAAGATCGCTCAGAGCTACGGGATCTCCAGCAAACTCACCAACATCTACTGCGACATCACACCCGCCATCATCAACCAGAAGTGGGAGAAGGTGTGTGTGTGTGTGTGTGTGTGTGAGTGTGTGAGTGAGTGAGTGTATGTGAGTGTGTGTGTGTGTCTCTCTCTCTCTCTGTATATATATATATAATTTTTTTTAAATATATACAAGACATTGTAAACATTAAGATTATATTTTCTTGCTTATATTGTGTAGGTGAAGAAGTCGGTTCCTCAGAGAGACGGTGGCCTGCATGAGGAATTGTCCCGACAGCATGCGAACGAGAGACTCAGACGACAGTTTGCAGCACAAGCCAATGCCATCGGACCCTGGATACAGACACGCATGGAGGTCATACACACACACACACACACACACACACGTAGACTGATCTATCAAACACCAGATAACATGATTAAAATGTGAGTAACAACAGGATTTGGCAGCTCAATCAAAGCAGGTTTTTTGTTTTTAACAGTTGCACTGTAATGCATGATAATATAGCTGTGTGAGATGTGAATTAGTGGTTTTTGTGCAGGAGATCGCTCGCTGCTCGGTGGATTTGGCCGGCACACTGGAGGATCAGATGAACCATCTGAAACAGTACGAGCACAACATCATAAACTACAAACCCAACATCGACCGGCTGGAGGGAGATCATCAGCTCATCCAGGAGTCGCTCATCTTCGACAACAAGCACACCAACTACACTATGGAGGTACACACACACACACTCACACA
>NW_015626422.1:228995-234332 GCF_001515625.1 Sinocyclocheilus rhinocerous
CACACATATACACACACACACACACACTCTCACACTCTCACACTCACACACACTCTCACACTCTCACACTCTCACACACACACACACACACACTCACACACACACTCCGTCTAACGTGTGTCCCGTGTGCTGCAGCACATGCGTGTGGGATGGGAGTCACTGCTCACCACCGTCGCTCGCACCATCAACGAGATGGAGACGCAGATCCTGACGCGTGACGCTAAAGGAATCAGCCAGCAGCAGCTCAACGACTTCAGATCCTCCTTCACACACTTCGACCGGGTGAAACACAGCAAACAGCAGTACACTGATACTGTTATTCTACTGTCGTCATCGAGATATTATTATAGTTTTTGTTCATATTTTGAATTGTTTTTAATTTAATATTTTCCATTTTCATTTCATATATATATGTATATACATATATATATATATATAGAGAGAGAGAGAGAGCGATTTTATTAATTTTTATTACAGTTTTAGTTTGAGTTATATTACTACTTCAACAATTAAAGGAAAATAAGAAATGTTACCTTGGCAACAGTGACATTTTTGTATCACTGATATACTATTATAGTTTTTATCAATATTTTGAATAGTTTTTATTTGTATACTTTTCATTCTCATTTCAATTTTAGTTAAAGTTTTAGTAATTTTGTAGTGTGTTTTTGTCATTTTTAGTATTTTTTTTATATGTAGGTCTATATAATGTTTATTCATTTTTATTTCAGTTTTCATTTATTTTAGTTCCTCAATTAAAATAAAATAAGAAATGTTATTCTGTTATAGTTTTTATTAATATTTTGAATCTGTTTTTATTTTTATATATTTTTCTTTTAAAGTTTAGTTAGTTTTAATAATTTTTTGTAGTTTTTGTTGTTTTTAAATATGTCTATATGATTTTTATTATTTTTATTTCCATTTTAGTTATTTTACTACATCAATTCATTTTAATTTTCATTTAATTTTCATATTCATACACAAAAGTTTTTTATATTTAATTTTATTTCAGTTAACATTTATTTTAATAATTAATTTTAGTTATATTAGTTTATTTTATATTTTATTAAGTAACAAAAATGTTTATTTAATGGTTTTAATTTGAGTTTAGGTTTTAGTTGTTTTAGCAGTTTGTTAAAATAAATTAAAATGAGCAATGTAACTCTATATATATATATATATATATATATAGTTTTTATTTTATTTCAGTTAACATTTATTTCGAGTAATAAAATAGTTTTTTAATCATTTGAATTTTAGTTTCAGTTTTAGTTAACTGTATTAACCCTGACTAGAGTTAACCTGTAACTCACTGCTAACAAATCCTGACTAATAGAAATGTATATAATAAATTCATATTTGTGTGTATTGCTGCAGATTAACCAAAAGAAACTTTACTGAAGGTTTGACCGGTTAACTTTGGCCGAACAGGAAACCACTACCAACTAAAATAGGTACTAACTAAACTGCAGAACAGAACTTACATTTGTTTAACTAGTTTAGTGTTGCTTATTCACTCTCTCTGCTTCATTCTATATTGTTAAAGTCACATGAAGTCAGAATTAACTCTGTTTACTTTCATATTATACTTTAGATTTAATCTCCCCTTCATGCAGAGACACTTTTCATCAGTGATGGGGGAAATGAACCTTATGAAGCTTTGAATCAATTGATTCACAAAATGATTCAACAATGATTCATATTGTGAAATGACTCGCTGGTGACACCTGCTGGTCAAAACTGTGTAAATGCAATGAAAACTCAGCATTTTTTTACAAACCAACTGCAAATATTTTATTGAAAGTGTAATCTATTAAATGCAATTAACAAATCATCAAATACTATGAAATATGAAGTGTCTGTATAATATGGGCTGTTTTATGCATTTGTATTACTTACTTTGTTTGTTTTATGCAGGGCTTTGCCAAATATAAAGACAACTCTTCCTTTTTTATTATATGTGACCCTGGAGCACAAAACCAGTCTTAAGTGTCAATTTTTCAAAATTGAGATGTATGCATCAGCTGAAAGCTGAATAAATTAGCTTTCCATTGATGTGTGGTTTGTTAGGATAGGACAATATTTGGCCGAGATACAACTATTTGAAAATCTGGAATCTGAGGGTGCAAAAAAATCTAAATATTGAGAAAATCATCTTTAAAGTTGTTCAAATGAAGTTCTTAGCAATGCATATTACTAATCAAAAATTAAGTTTTGATATATTTACGGTAAGAAATGTACCAAATATCTTCATGGAACATGATCTTTACTTAATATCCTAATGATTTTTGGCATAAAAGATAAATTGATAATTTTGACCCATACAATGTATTGTTGGCTATTGCTACAAATATACCCCAGCGACTTAACACTGCTTTTGTGCTCCAGGGACACATATAAATGTCTACAAATGTATAAAACTGATCTAAGATCAGGTAAAAACAGACACTAGTTCATAGGTTCACTGAGATCATCGCCTCCTAGTGGTGAACCATTGAATCATCAAAACATTTGCTACTGTTCATCATTAAATCCTGCAGTTTGTCCAGTCAGAACAGAAGTAAAGTGGGCTGTAAGCACTTCTTCTGATAGTTTGTGTTTGTTGGTTTCTGCAGAAGAAGAAGGGTGGCATGGAGACGGATGATTTCAGAGCCTGTCTGATCTCCATGGGCTATGATCTGGTAAAGAACAGCAGTGAAGCAGCGTCTCTGCTGTGTTTGAGCACATGGCGAGTGTTGTCTATCTGTCTCTCTGTCTGCAGGGTGAAGCTGAGTTCGCTCGCATCATGTCTCTGGTGGATCCCGACGGCGCCGGTGTGGTGACCTTCCAGTCGTTCGTGGACTTCATGACGCGAGAGACCGGAGACACAGAGACTTCGGAGCAGGTCATCGCCTCCTTCAGGATCCTAGCTGCGGATAAGGTGAGATTCTGAGCCCTGAACACACTCTGAGATACTGAAGACTTATTCTGAACTGCATTGCAAATTTTTTTTTTTTGGTTGTTTTTCTTTGGTTTTGGTTGTTTAATTGTTTTTCTTATTTAAAATTGAATTATTAATGAAATTTTATTTCATTTTTTATTTTATTTTAGCATGGCATGGCTTATTCATAACGGTTTGCATCTATTTGATTTTATTTAAACAATCATATTTTCTAAATGCATTTCGCAGAAATATGTTCATTGTGAAAACAACTAAATTTATTAAGTCAAAAAGTATGAACATGAATAAAATATGGCTAGCTGTGGGACAAACAATATTCAATTAGATAAAGATATAAGATATAAGATTGAAACAAATGGGATAGTTTGATGATAAAGAAATAAACCTGGTTATTCCAGAAGTCCTAAGATTTCTTCTCTCTCTAGATATTTCTGTCTTCAAAAAATTTTTTCTATCTTCAATTTTTTCCTCTTATCCAAAACCTTTTTCTCTCTTCAAAAACATTTCTTATCCAAAAAAACACTTTTTTTATCTTCATTTTTTTTCTCTCTTCCAATTTTTTTTCTTATCCAAAAAAACACTTTTTTTCTCTTTAATTTTTTTTCTCTCATCAAAAAAAACTTTTCTTTAAAAACATTTTTCTCTCTTCAAAATTTTTTTTTTCTGTATTAAAAAAGTCTCTCTTCAAAAATATATAAACTTTTTTATCTTTATTTTTTTTTCTCTCTTCAATTTTTGTTATCTTATCCAAAACAAACACTTTTTTTCTTTTTAATTTTTTTTTCTCATCAAAAAAAAAAATTATTCAAAAACATTTTTTCTCTCATCAAAAACTTTTTCCACTCTTCAATTTTTTTCTCTCATTTAAAAAAAAAGTCTTAAAAAAACTTTTCCATTTTTTTTTCTCTCTCTTCAGAAAAAAAATGATTTTTAAGAGAGAAAAAAGTTGTTGGGAGAGAAAAAAATTCAGTGACAGACCAAGAACATCTTAGTACTCTGTAGGTTATTGTGTATTCAAGACATCAGTTTATTAGTACTGTAACAGAAATCTGACCCGTTTCATTTCTGAAGGACTGCTAAATATGCCTCACATTAGGTTTATGGTAAAACTGTGTAATCCAAATGCATGGAACCTTTTAGTGCAGATCAAATACATCAATCTTTACTTCTAAATCGCTTTTTGAGTGCATGTTACTAAAATGTTTTTATAAAGCGGATAGTTCCGGTGCTTGATTCTGATTGGCTGAGCCGCGTTCGAAGCTGTTGTAAATGACTCTACAAAGTAACATACACCTTTGTTTACGTTTGTCTGTTGCTCGGCAACCACTTTGTAGCAACCACAACTGTTTCTGAGGAGCTACATTGTTTGGTGGAAGAATACTATTTTTATTAATATCATTACACTTTATTTACTCTGTTTTATTTTGTGAAACCGTACTACGTATATGGAATAACCGTTTTATAAAAGCAATAACCCCCGTGAAGCCGTGGTTTACAGTGAATTAATAATAGCTAAGGGGGTTTACTCCGCTTCACGTCGTACCTAACAACGCCACTTAGCTGTTATAAATTCACTGTAAACCACGGCTTCACGGGGCTTATTGCTTTACCATGTACCATTATGAGCAGACATATATTGCTAGCTGTGGTCTGGTGCTTGCAGCCGTATATTCTGGTGGATGAGCTGCGTCGGGAGCTTCCTCCGGAGCAGGCCGAGTACTGCATCTCCAGGATGCCTCCGTATCAAGGACCTGATGGAGTCCCGGGGGCGCTGGACTACACGGCCTTCTCTACGGTGCTGTACGGCGAGAGCGACCTCTAGCTGACCTCTAGTCGTGTGTGTGACCTCACTGTCTGACTCTGGCCGTGATGCTCTTTCATGTGTGAAATACACCAGAACATTTACTGAACATGAAAACATGTGTTTCATTTCAAAATAAAGACTTTTAGCCATTGCATTTTGTGTTTGTATGAATTATAATTATTATATATAAGGGTCCAGAAGCCTGAGACCATTGAAAATTGATGGGGTTTTTTTCAATTGATTTTTTTTAACCTTTAAATTTAAAGCAAATATTTATGATATTGAAATATTTAAACAAAAAAAAAAAGTTTTTTTTTTTTTCAGTACACATTTTAAATTTGAAAAGAGTGCAATATAGAATCAATGATTTATTGCTCTCAGATTTTTGGACTGACTTTATATGCTGATGATGTTATGATTTATGGATCTTCAGACTGCTGCATCTGACACAGCTTTTATCAGTGGAAGACAAACTTATACTGAACTATGAAACATTTTAGTTAGCAATGGCTGGTTATGGTTAGTTCAATGCAAATATATATAAAAAAAAAAAAAATCTGATATAGCTTTTTTTTTTCCAGTAAAAAAAAAA
>NW_015626422.1:234618-238576 GCF_001515625.1 Sinocyclocheilus rhinocerous
TCTCACTGCCTGTTGCTTCTCAGGAATATCTATATATGTAGTATCAGACAAAAAAATCATATATATATATATATATATATTAATTATATAATTTAATAATATATTTATATACTGTATCCATCTATCTGTAATATCTACATATATATGTTTTATTTTTTTTGCAGCATTAGAGGGTACTATTGTATCAGACAAAAAAAACACACACATACTAAATAATATCAAATATTAAATAAACGCTCTAACAACAACCATATTTTGTACTTCCTTGCTTGCGTTTATGATTATGATTAACTGTTGAAACAATCGATAAACATGTCAGTATGAAATTTCAGCATTGATCTCTTCCAATAATCCCAAGTTGAAAATGAAACATTAATACAACCTGACAATACTGAAGCATGCACGGAGAGATATGATGGAAATTAATGTCTGAGCTCAGAATCATATTTCAGTGATCATAAAACAGACAGAAACCCAGTTCTGAACCGGCATGATTTATTCGATCTGCACTGATGCTAAATGTTCACCGTATACAAGAAACACATACAAATAATCACAATAAAACACACAACCTCCCGCTTCTGAATCAGGTCTGGCTTTCTGACAGACAACGCCTTCAGCAGAACCAAGCAAACGCGGGAGGCTCACACGAGACTATGAGTACAGGACATTCATCTAAACCACACAAACCTACTGAGCTTCACTGCTTGTCATCGAGACGTGTCACTGTATAAAAATACTAACATGAGAACGCACGAGAGAAAATATCTGTTCATATGCAGCAATCTGGACAAGAGTTGGTGGAGAAAAAGAAAAACTGTGAAGGTGAGATCTTCCTGAGTCTTATAGTGAAGCTGAAACCAAGAATGCATCGAATATAAAAGACGAAACTGCTGCTGGTACGAGAAAGAAACAGAACTGTTTGTTAGTAGAGATCACAGTTTGATGAACAGATTCACAAACAAAACACACGAGAGAAAGATTTCGTTTGGTGTTTCACTCCTTGGCTGAAGTCCGAGAGCCCTGGCCAATCAGAGCAGAGCGCTGAGCTGTCAATCATCGTGATGGATGGCTGAGTGGGCGTGGCTTCGGGCGTCACTTTCGTCCTATTGCCTGATTTATTTCAATTGAATTATTCACACGTAAGAGAGATGATTGTGAAAAGAAACACGTCAAACAAGCAAACTCCATTCCGTGTGTTGATGAGACGCCAAAAACATCCACTTCCTCCAAAACGGGAAAAAGGAAAAGAATGAAAGATGATGATGATGATGAAGATGCTATTGCTCGCTCAGCTGTTCTCTGCTCTCTCCGTGTTTCGAGGGCTGGTTTGGGACGGTGTTTGGGTGGTTTCCGGCGGGCAGTGAGTGGGTCACCGGCACCAGACCCTCCAAACCCGCTGCCACTGCGGCCAGACCTGATGGGAGCCTGCGGGAGAGGGCAAAGGTCACGACGCAGACATGTGACACGCACTAGAATGTGATGAGCATGAAATAAAGGGGTGGGAAAAATGGCAGTGTTACAACTATTAAAAACAACTGAACGCTATTAAAAACTTGTTTTCATTAAATGAACTAAAGCTAAAATAAACTGAACTAACTTAAAATAAATAAAATAGAAAAAATAAAAGATAAAAAAATATCAGATGAAAAACTTAAAACTACATGAAAATTAGACATGTGGCCTTGTAAAATAAAATAAAATAAAATTGATGAAAAACTTAAACTTAAAAATGTAAATAAAAATGAGAAATTTTGTCTTGGCAACTAACTGAAATAAAATTTAAATTAAATTAAATTAAATATTAGATGAAAAACTTAAATGTAAAAATGTACATGAAAATTAGAAATGTTGTCTTGGCAACTAACTGAAAATAAATAAATAAATACAACAAATAATATAAATAAAATAAAATAAAAAATATTAGATGAAAAACAAACTTAAAAATATGAATGAAAATTAGAAATGTTGTCTTGGCAACTAACTGAAATAAAATCAAATAAAATAAAATAGATGAAAAACTTAAACTTAAAAATTAGAAATGTTGTCTTGGCAACTAACTGAAATAAAAATAAAAATATATAAATAAATACAAAAAATAATATAAATAAAATAAAATAAAATATTAGATGAAAAACTTAAACTTAAAAACTTAAATGAAAATTAGAAATGTAGCCTTGGCAACTAAAGAAACGAAAAGAAGAAAAGAAAAGAAAAAGAAAAAAGATTAGATGAACAACTTAAGCTTAAAAATACGAACAAAAATTAGAAATGCTGCCTTGGAAACTCTAAACTAAACGAAACTAAACGAAACTAAATATTAGATGAAAACCAAATGTAAAAACTTAAATGAAAATTATAAATGTTGCATTGGCAACTAACTGAAATAAAATAAGTTGAAGTACTAATATTGCTAAATATTTAAAATAGAATTAAAAAAGTCTAATAAAAAAGACAAAAGTACATAAGAAAACATCAAATTTAAATTTAAATCAGAACAAAATATAAAAGTAAAATAATGCAAATAATTCAAAATATTACAAAAAACTATAATAGTATATAAATTATACTAAAATAGCACTGGTCTCTAAATGTAAGATAAGATGAAATAATAGTAATATTTAAATAATATTTTAACTTGGCATTGTGTATTGCTAATTCATTAACATTTATCAGTGTCAATATTTGGGTGTATTTATTAGTTTTTTATATATATATATATATTTCTATTTAGCTTTGTTTTATTTTTATTTTAATAATTTTAGTACTTCAACAAACGTATTTTATTTTAGTTAGTTGACAAGGCAACTTTTCTAAGTTTTTTTCATCTAATATTTATATTTTATTTTATTTCGACTTTATTTAAAATAACAAAAATTATTTTTAATGATAATAACAACAAAAAAGGATGCTCGTTTATAGCGATTTGTGTATGTTTCTGGCTCTAAAGCCAGAGTAAAGATGTAAATCTCTATAAAAGAAGGTTTAGAGAAACAGTTTATTGACTAATCTATTAAACTAAATGCTGAGGGGGGGTGTGGCCATCAGAGGTCAAAGGTCAAAGCAGCAGAGACAGAGACAGGCGTCTGACGTTCTTTTACCTGCTCTTGCTTTAGGCATTGATTTTGTCTTGGGGGGCGGAGCCAGTCATGATGGCCTGCATTGATTGGTTGACTTGGCTGCGTGAGAGAAGCAGATGTGGGCGGGGCTCAGAGTTAAACTCATGTCATGTGACTGTGTGGGGGTGGAGCTTACGGGGTTGGGATCACGGTGAAACAATGAATGAAAATCAAACAAATAATGAATGATGAGCTCGATGAATATTAAATATGATTCTAGTCGTACCTGTAGGCGGCGCCGTTGAGCTCAGGATGAACCTGCTGCTCCATCAGGCCCCAGGAACCCGATGAGAGGAAGAACTCCTTATTCACACAGTTCCTCAGACTGTCAGGAATCCGGCCTGAGACGCACAGGGACTGTTTTAATCACTCAGATCAGCTCGTTAACGACCGGAGGTTGATTCATTAGCGTGTGTACCTGTGATGGCTCTGCGTATCTCTGTAGCGGCTGCTTCTCTCATCTCCAGAGACGCCTGCTCGCTGTACCAGGCTGTGTGCGGCGTACAGATCAGGTTAGGAGCGTCTTTCAGAGGACCCTGCGCAAAACTACAAAGAAATCAGTGCATCAGTAATATTAAAGAAATAGTCTGAGGACTGCATTTGTGTGCAATATTCTCTCTTGTGGTGTAAAGAAACCAAAAAATGAGTTTTACAGGGGAATAATTACAGGAAGGTCTCTTCTGCTCACCAAGGCTGCATTAATTTGATCAAAAATACAGTAAAAATTGTGAAATATTATTATAATGTAAAACAGCTGTTTTCTATGTGAATATCTGTTAAACTGTAATGTATTTCTGTGATGCGCAGCTGTATTTTCAGCATCATTACTCCAGTCTTCA
>NW_015626422.1:238590-240609 GCF_001515625.1 Sinocyclocheilus rhinocerous
AGAAACATTTCTGATTATTATTAATGTTGAAAACAGTCGTGCTGCACAATATTTTTTGTGAAAGCCGTGATACATTTTATTTTTCAGGATTCACCGATGAATAGAAAGTTCAAAAGAACAGCATTTATTTGAAATATAAATCTTTTGCTACATTATAAATGTCTTTACTGGTACTTCATTAATTTATTAATTAATAATATTAAATTTTTTTTAAATTAATAAAATATTATATAAAACATTTTTAAATGAAAATTAGAAATGTTAACAACTAACTGAAATAATAAAATAAAATGAAATATTAGATTAAATATTAGATTGAAAACTTAAACTTAAAAACATGAAATGAAAATTAGAAATGTTGCTACTGGAGCAACTAACTGAAGTAAAATGTTTACGTTTCAGTACTAAAATCAGTGATACTAAAATAAAAATAAATTAAAACTAAATATTTCAAATGGATTTTTTAAATCTAATTAAAAATGACAAAAGCACATAAGAAAATTATAAACTTAAAATTAAAAGGAATTCATAGAAATATTAGATGAAAATATTACACTTCAAAAAAGAAAAACAGAAAAAAATAGAATATTATAAATGATACCTTGCAAACTAACCGAAATAAAAAAAAGAGAAAAGGTTTAAACTGCAGTGCTAAAATTACTAAAACTGAAATAAAATATAAATATTAGATGAAAATCTAAAAATTCTAAAATTTAAAACTAAATTTGACAACTAAATTAAATAAGTTTAAATTGAAGTACTAAGTACTGAAACTAAAAATGAAATAAAAATAAAGCTAAATATAAAAATATATTAATGAAATGACCAAAGCACACAAAGTTACTAAAAACTTACAATATATTAAAATGAAAACTAAAAATATACAAATAAAAGCTAATTCAAAATATTAATAAAAACTATAATGGCATATAAATAACACTAAAATAGCACTTGCATGGGGACAGAAGGAGTCGTGACATAATTATATGTAAATAATTCTGTACATGAAAAATCTCCGCCCACTTTTAATGATAGTTTACACATAACTAAAACTCTTAAACAAGCCACCTTAAACAGCAGTCCCACCTCAAAAGGACCATTTAGACGGTTCAAATAAGACATTTTTATACAGTAGAATTAGTAGAAATGTAAAAATTCTGCTTTTAATTCTTCTGGAACTTTTCATGTTGAAATGATTGAATGTGTTGAGCAGCATGTCTGTGTCAAAGTCACCTGAAGGGTTCGGTCTCGTGGACGTCGAGAGCTGCTCCTCGTATCCGGCCCTCGTGTAATGATGCTGTTTCTCCAGAGGGAGGCAGCAGCATCACTGAACATCCAGATTCATGATACAGAATCGGTTCATTGTGAGATCTTGAGGTTTGTCAGCAAGTCTCTACTGGTGGTCAAAAGTTTGGAATAGTTAGGATTTGTAATGTTTTTTAAAGTCTCTTCTGCTCACCAAGGCTGAAAAACAGCAAATCAGCATATTAGAATGATTTCTGAAGATCATGTGACACTGAAGACTGGAGTAATGATGCTGAAAATTCAGTTTTGATCACAGAAATAAATTACATTTTAACAGAGATTCACATAGAAAACAGCTATTTTAAATTATAATAATATTTCACATTTTTACTGTATTTTTGATTAAATAAATGCAGTCTTGGTGAGCAGAAGAGACTCTTTCAGAAACATTTAAAATCTTAATTATTCCAAACTTTTGACCACCAGTGTTAAGTGAATCACAATGAGGCTGTTTGCTCAGCAGAAGCCGTGTGTGTTGTGATGTACCTGTTTGATGGTGAAGTCGTTGATGAGGTGATGGTTGTGTTCGTTCAGGTTGCAGTGCAGCGAGACGCAGTCGCTCTGATAAAGCAGGTCCTGCAGTGTGTAAACACGCTGAACGCCCAGCGAGCGCTCCAGACCGTCCTGCAGGTACGGGTCGTAGAAGATCACGTTAAAGCCAAACACTTTGGCCCTGACGGCGACGGCCTGCCCCGAACGACCTGCCACACACAC
>NW_015626422.1:240691-249738 GCF_001515625.1 Sinocyclocheilus rhinocerous
ATATAGAAATTATATATAATATTAAATAACTATAATAATATAATTTAAATATTTAGCATTATACTAGTAATTATATGTATTATATGTATTGATCTAATTACATTAATTAATTATTAATTACATTTTGTAATATGGATTATATATATATATATATATATATATATGTACATACATAGAATAGAATTATTTTAGAATGATTTATTTTAGAATTATACAATTTAAATTTCATCGCTATAGTAATAATAAAAATATTATATGTATTTTTCTAATTATATGAACGTTTCCACCAATGAATTCATAAATAAATAACTTTCATACTAAAGTTAATTCTAAATTCCAAACAAATCAATAAATGCATACATACATACTGTGTGCATTTATAATATATGATATTTTGTATTTTTTCAAAAATTTAGAATACATTTTAGAATGAAAGTACGTGATGAATCATGACTTCGTTCATATGCAGATCACACACAGACCCAGTGTGTTTTTTGGCCTGTTTGTGTAATTTGTTGATTAGTAAAGACTTTAAAAAAATAATAAAGAGATAAATAGTAATATTGTGTCTTGATTCATACATATGAATATATACAGCACTGTATTAAAGCAATAAGCCCCGTGAAGCCGTGGTTTACAGTGAATTTATAACAGTTAAGGGGCGTTGTTAACTGTTAAAAACCCATTAGCTGTTATAAATTCACTGTAAACCACGGCTTCACGGGGCTTATTGCTTTTATAAAACGGTTATTCCATATACGTAGTAAGGTTTCACAAAATAAAACAGAGCAAATAAAGTGTAATGATATTAATAAAAACAGTATTCTTCCACCAAACAATGTAGCTCCTCAGAAACAGTTGTGGTTGTAACAAAGTGGTTGCCGAGCAACACACAAACGTAAACAAAGGTGTATGTTACTTTGTAGAGTCATTTACAACAGCTTCGAACGCGGCTCAGCCAATCAGAATCAAGGACCGGAACTCTCCGCTTTATAAAAGATATTTTCAGATTATCGATATGGAAGATCTCAATATCAACCGTTGTCACCATGATTCAGTGTAGGTTTTGACTATAGAGCACACGTGATCAGCCTGAGCCTGTAGTGTGTGGTGTTTGTGCGTCTCTCACCGAAGCCGATGAGTCCGAGTGTTTCTCCGCGGATGCGTGCGGCTCCTGAAGCCACCTCCCGGATCTGCTCCACGCTCTGAACACGCGTGCCCTCCCGCAGCGCCTGATACAGCCACGTGTTCCTGCGGTACAGATTCAACACGTGACACAGCGTCGAGTCGGCCGTCTCCTCCACCGCCGCCGACGGGATGTTACACACCGCGATCCCTGAACACAAACACACACACAAACTCTCAGAAACACTGACGTAAGATGATATAAACATCAGTCATCGCTCTATATCTCCAGTAATCTGTTTTAGTAAGATGAGATTGAAATGATCCAAACATACACTACCAGTCAAAAGTTTGGGATCAGAATGATTTTTAATGTTTTTACAGGAGTCTCTTCTGCTCATCAAGGCTGCATTTATTTGACTAAAAATACAGGAAAAACTGTAATATTGTGAAATATTTTTATGATGTAAAATAACGTTTTTCTATTTTAATATACATTAAACTGTAATTTATTTCTGTGATGCGCAGCTGTATTTTCAGCATCATTACTCCAGTCTTCAGTGTCACATGATCTTCAGAAATCATTCTAATATGCTGATTTATTTTCAGTGCTGGAAACTGTTGTGCTGCTTAATATTTTTTTGGAACCTGTGATACTTTTTTACAGAATTCTTTGATGAATAAAAAGTTAAAAAGAAGAGCATTTGTTTAAAATATAAATCTTTTCTAACAATATACACTACCGTTCAAAAAAACAGTAGGCATTATTGTGTTACTTTGATTTGATTGTGCACTAGTTAGTGTTGATGTTCATTACCCAGCTCTCCGGCTGCTTTAATGTCGATGTTGTCGTATCCGCTGCCGATGCGGATGATGATCCTGAGCGCTTTAAACTTCTCCAGATCTTCTCGAGTCAGTGTGATGCTGTGATACATCAGAGCGCCGATCGCCTCGTTTAACACCTGAGACACACACACGCACAGCTCAGAGCTCATCTGCTCACGCACGCTATCCCATGATGCTTCACATGACTCTCACATCCATCGTTCGGCTGTAAATGATGCTCTGATTGGGTGGTTGAAAGTAGTAAATTATTTTTTATATTCTGTCCTACTAATGATTCTATTCCTACTGTGAAATAATCATTGCAGTCAATAAATATTAGCTTATTGTTCCCTAAACACTCGAATTTTTTCTAGATCATTACAATGCTTTGGAAGCTGGTCTGAAGTAGTGTTATGTTCGGTAGCTAAACCAAACCTTGAAATGAAATACTTAAAATAAATGCTGAAATAAACTAAAAGAAAATGAGAAATGGTGCCTTGGCAACTAACTGAAAATAAGTGTGTTTATTTATATTTTAAGGTTAGTAAAGGTAACTAAAGTATTAAAATAACTAAAACTGAGATTAAAAAAATTATTTTAAAAAACTATATAGACGTTAAAAAAAATTACAAAAACACAACAAAATTACTAAAACTAAGAATGAAAATAAAAAAATAAAAACTATATAGACATATTTTTTTTCAAACTAACAAAAATGACAAAAACACACAACTAAATTAAAAAAATTGAAATAAAAACTATATAGACATATTTAAAAAAAACTAATAAAAATGACAAAAACACAACTAAATTACTAAAACTAAAACGGAAATAAAAATAAAAACTATAGACATTAAAATATAGAAATGACAAAAACACAAATTACTAAACTAAAAAATATCAAAACAGAAAACTATATAAAAATATATATTAAAACCGAAAATAAAATTAAAACTGAAAACTATATTTAAAAAAATTATTTATAAAATACTATACTACTATAAAAACTATAGACATTTTAAAAACTAATAAAAATGATGAATACACAACAAAATTGCTAAAACTAAATCTGAAATAAAAAGAAAAACTATAGACATTAAAAAAATAAAAATATTTTAAAAATATTAAAACGGAAAACTATATCAAAATATATTAAAACTGAAAACAAAATTAAAACGGAAAACTATATTTTAAAAATTATTTATAAAATAATATACTAATATACTAACTATAGACATTTTAAAAACTAATAAAAATGATGAATACAGTACACAACAAAATTACTAAAACTAAAACTGAAATAAAAAGAAACTTTTAACTAAAATTAAAATGAAAACAAAAAATACTAGTACTAATATTACTTATACTAATACTAATACTAATACTAGTACTGAAATAACACAGGTCTGAAATCAGTTTGTCTTAGGAGGAAACTAGAGTTCTGGACAGCATTTGTGTTTGGGTCTAAACTGAGTGAGTGTGTGTGTGTGTGTGTGTGTGTGAGTGTGTGTGTGTGTGTGAGTGAGTGAGTGTGCGTGGATCTCCTGTGTGGACTGGGCGTCACAGAAGGCTACGGTTGCCAGATCTTTGAGAATGGGCATCTCCACCGTACAGTCCCGACCGTCCAGCAGAGCCACCAGAGGACGAGGATGCATCGGGCCATTCACGATCTGAGGCCTGATACCTACACACACACACACACACAGAGAGAGAGAGAGAGAGAGAGAGACAGAGAAGAACTTTAGTGCTTATATTTTTGATTTATCAATAATATAATAATTGCATAATATAAATAATTTCAGAATTTAATGTTTTTTGATGGCAAATATCAAACATTCTGACTTTTATAAAAGGTTCCTTTTGTTTTGTTTTTTATTAAAAAACAAGTGAGCACACACACACACACACACACCTCATCCCCCAAAAGCACTTAAGGAGATTTCAGAGCATCTAATTTCAACCCAGTGACATCATACAGGAAGTTCAGATTAAGATGAGGGAGAACGAGCCAATCAGAGGCTGAATTCGAAATAGAACACTATTCATGCAGTATATACAAACAGTAGAAATAGTAGAGCAGTATGCTAGTATGCTATTCCAAACACAGTGTTTATCTGTCTGTTTGGAAAACTCTTACTAGCACATTTCTGTGCCACCCTGGGAAATAAACATCTGTCAGGAACATAAATGTGATTGTTAATAGAGCAATTTTTCAGCGCATTGTGAATCACATTATAAACTCTGATTTGAAACAAGAAAGTATATGAAAATATGATTTAAAAAGACGAATGACATAATCGCTCAACATTTACAGTTTTTGCCCTCATATCAAGTGTCTTCCCATTAAAATATATTTTTAAGATCATACATAAATTCTCTCAACAAAAACAATTACTGAATTTAATTTTTACTATAGCACGACAGCTTAGCATCAAGCTTTTTAAATATACAATATTACTCTAAACACACTGTATTTATTGTCTTCATGTTTCATCTGTCAGAAAGTACAGTGAACATATCTTCAGCATTCTGTAGTCATGACTAATAACTAATATTTCAACATACTGAATACATGCGCATCTTTATTCAATAATTCAAATAATGTCAATAATTCTTATTTTTATGTATTTGATGTGTTCACCTGACACAAATTAAGAAATGTCATTGGAACATTTCTTTGCAGTTTGTTCAATATTAAATAAAAATGATAAATAATAACTGCAGTGAACTACACACAGTTTGATCGACAGTGTTTTTTAAGCCTAAAAGCATTAGTCTGAACATCATTCATCAGATCAAGTGTCTGTATCTGCTCAAACGCAGCTGAAGTGTCAGTGCATCCAAATCAGCTGGGGTTTTGGTGATTGTATGAAGTCAGTTCTGCTCAATTCACACTGAATCACATGAACTATCAACACCATTCATTCACAAACACACACAATACTGACTGTCTTCATCTTCAACATCTACCGATTCAGCATTTCAAACCTACAAACACCTGTCTGTCAAACATTCTGATTGTAAAGTGCATTTATGCATCTTTATTTACAGTAAATAACACTTGATTTGATACTTTATATCTAATTCATTTAGATATTTTAAGTATGACTTGAATACTTTTGGGAGTCACTGTATAAGAGATAAGAAAACAGATGAACTGAGAGAGATTACAAAATAAAAATGAAAACAAAAGAGCAAAAGAGGGTGACACACAGTCAGTGCGGATATTCAATATCCAGGAGCCGTTCCATTTACAAGGCATGAATTATTCACACCGACCTCCATCCAGAGACACACACACACACACACACACACACACACAAAGACACACACACTCACTCACTCACACACTCACACACACACACACACACACACACACACACACTCACAAAGACACACACACACTTCATATCCAAATTCAAAACTGACACATTACAAACATCTAAATGCTGCTGAAATCATCATTAAATGCTACCAAACATGTTTATTTACAAGCCTGCAGATGAATGTTTTATATACACATCGTCCTGATCCGTCCTGGAAAGTGAACGATATAAACTCACATCTCACTGAGGAATCTCGTGGGATCTATACTTAAGATTACATAACCACACACACACACGTCTGTAATCGCTTCGGTCTTTCTACAGGACACGTGCTGAACACATAACGGACTCATCCCGCTGCACACATAAGCTAATTAACCCTTCCATGCATGTCTTCACTACCCATAATGCACCACAGCCACAAGTGTTTTCTATGTGTAAGCAGGTACAGATGATCCTCCCGCGGGTCACGTGTCACACACACACACACTCACACTCACACTCACACACACACACACACACACACACACACACACGTGTCACTGACCTGCGGCGAGCTCCATCCGGGCGACAGGGCGTGCTGCGGTCAGATTGGTCGGTGTGTGTTTGCCGGTGAGTGGCGGACGCTGCTCTCTGTTTAACAGCACTGCTAATAAACTACTTATGAAACCAACCAACCGAGAGAATTTAAGACTACCAGCAGCCAGCGCAGAGCACCGCCCACTCAACACACACACTTCTTGAGTTTATAAAATGTGTTCGTACACATGCAATCATTAGGAATAGAAATGCACACAAATCTATGGCAGTTTCATAAGTCTGTCCTCATTTACACACATTATCTGTGATTACAATGTAACCACTGGTTGCCAAGCAACAGACAATTAAGGTGTAAGCATGACAACCAAAAGTCGTACAAATACTACAGGAGCAACTAATGACAGATACTGGAAGAAAAAAAGAAAGAAAGAAAAAAGGAAGGAAGGATGAAAGAAAGAAAGAAAGAAAGAAAGAAAAAAGGAAGGAAGGATGAAAGAAAGAAAGAAAGAAAGAAAGAGAAAAGGAAGGAAGGATGAAAGAAAGAAAGAAAGAAAAAAGGAAGGAAGGAAGGAAGAAAGAAAGAAAGACACAAAGAAAGAAAGAAAAAAGGAAGGAAGGAAGAAAGAAAAAAGGAAGGAAGGAAAGTACAAAGTAAAGCAAGTTAGAAAAAAAGATAAAAGGAAGGAAAGATAGCAGGGAAGGAATAAGGGAAGAAACGAAGAAAGCGTTTATAGTGAATTATTATTCCTCTGATGAAACTCACTGAATTTTAATTTCATTTTGCAAGTTGAATAAACATTGACATGTTGTCTTTTACAATGTCTTGAGTTGATTTGTAAGCATTTTGTTAGCCTTTTTTACAACCGTTTAACATTTAACATTGTTTCAACGTTTTTTCAACATTGAAACAACTAACAGTCTTTCAACCATATTTCAGTGTTAAAGGTTGGTAAAGTGTCATCTGTGACAGAACTCATTTACACAGCCTCCTGAACACCAACAACCTTCAGCCTGACAAACTGTCCTCATGCATTTAAGACACAGAAGAACTTCAAATAGCCTTCATGAATCATCAGCGTTTATCAGCAGTTGGGAACGAGCCTGAACAGTCTCCACCATTTCACTTGTAAATTCTTCTCAAAAACCTAAAATGTCAAGTCAGGCTGAGTTTTCTAGAGGCTTTCAGTGTGTGTCTCCAGTCGAGAGACTCTAACGCATTCTCAGAGGACCGTGTCTCTGCATATCCTATTAACCCTAATGAGATTTTAGGCTCTAAGACTCTTATTAGGCCTGCAGTGAGGTACAGTGCTCAGCTCAAACTGTAAAACACACACACTGTTAACTAAACACAGAGAGAAAACACTACGGTTCTTGTAGATTAAGCGTAATGCATAATCATGTACCCAAAAGGGCCGAATGTCAGCAAGAAAAAGCCCGGGTTAAAGTTGCTTGTAAAGAATTATAAGTTCAGTATTACTCTGCACCTCTGGCAGTGACACTGTTCGTCTTAAAATTGTAAAACACACAAATGCAGGTCTGAAAAACACACAGTCAACTGCTCATTCATGCACCAGCAGTGAGCAATGCACTTATGAAGCCGATTCTATCAAGTTATTCAGGAAGTTCAGCAGGGATCACAAACGTTGAATCCCACTAGAGGGGGAATATATACATAGTCTCCTAATCTAAAAACAGAACACTTAGCTAAATCTGCTTTGCACGTCCAAATATCAAAGTCTGCCGTTAGCAGGAGTTTTTGTTTGTTTTAGGAATTGTATGTTTTATTCAACAGCCTCCATATTTCGCATTTACGGTCTACATCATTCATACTACTGAAAACAAGGAACATGTAGAGTACATTTGAAGCAGAAGCAAAGAATAAACAATGCCTAGACTCTAACAAGCACAACCCCAGAATCATTACATGAAGATAAAACTAGCTGCTACAGCCAAGAGAGATGTAGGGACAGGTGGAAAAGACAGAATAAGGTCGTTACTTGTGTCAGGCGAAGCCATGGTGGATATGATGACCGGCGGTCCGGTTCTCCGGGTTTGCTTGTTGTTAGGATTAAGGGTCTGAGGCTGGAGGGCTGAAGATGCCGGAAGGATGGTACTCTCCACAGGCGCTGCTCCCTTGCGCATTAACTGAGGGCTGTGATGAGGGCTATGGGTAGGAGAGAAAGGAGGATGGTTTGGAGGGCGCTTCATCAGCTCCATGGGGGTGTACGTACTGGAGAAGGTCTTGGGTACCACTCCTGGGATGGTCGGAGGCTGTTGTTGAGCAGGCAGGGCCGACATGGCCAGGCCGGTGTGGGCGTTGTACAAAGGTCGAGCTTGAGGTAACGCAGTGGTGTAGCCACCCGGACTGACCGGAAGACCTCCCATCGAGCGAACCCCTGGGTATGTTGTGGTTTCAAGGAGATGATGAGACGGAGCACTGCTCGGCCGGCGACCTAGAAACTCTCCCATTCCAGGGGAGATGGACTGCATGGTGCTGGGAGGCTGTTGAATGAGGTTGCCATCCATGCCGAGTGCCTGAGGCTGCATGTAGAGATCATTGCGATGGCTGAAGCTGTTAGAACGACCTCGCATAACCGCAGCACCGGTTGCTCCCGTCTTGCAATTGAGAACCACTCGAGAAAGCACGCGTGCCTGCCCCAAATTGGGAGCGATGGAGCGGACGTCGTGGTCTTCCATCATGGCAAGCATGGATGTAGAATCAAACCCTTGCTGTAGGAGAAGAGTTATAGTGCTTTCCGACAGACCCTCGGAGCGCAGGAGTGCCAGAAAATTCGAATCCATGGTCCTTTTGGGGTCGACGGTGACGCCCGCCGAAAGGTGGTGGCCAGGTATCCCGGTGGTGAGCGGAGCCGGAGCAATGCCTGGATCGTAAGCAGGGTCATAGGGCATCCTCTGAGTCGCTACAGAGCCATAAGCAGGGTTCCCTCGAGGAAGAGTCCCATCCATGACCGAAGCTGTAGGGTCCACCACTATGCAGGTGGATGCCGGCTGACAGGACTCCAGAGGAAGGCCGTTGACGTCACTGTACACGGAGTGAGACAGTTCGGACGGAAACCTGGAATCAATGCCGAAGCAAGCGGGAGAAGCGGCTCTACTGCGAATGCGCTGGCTGTCTTGGATCATCTTGATGGCCAGAGAATCCCTGTACAAGCGGCTGATCTCATGAGCAGAGGGCGGGGGAGGAGGGGGTGGCAGTGGAGGGGGGGGTGG
>NW_015626422.1:249927-257690 GCF_001515625.1 Sinocyclocheilus rhinocerous
AGGGGGTGGTGGAGGAGGAGGATGATGCCCGGGCGTAGGACCAGGAGTAGCCACTCTAGCTTGCCCTTGATCCCAAACGTTCCTGACCCCTCCTGCGGCCAGGCCATAATGCGAGCCTGATCTGCTCAGCATGTGCTGGTTTCCTTTATAAAATCCCTGCAGATCTTCAGGTGGCTGGGCTGATAGAGCGATATCAAAAGGGTAGTAATCCGGAGGAGGAACGGTGCCGCGGACAGCCATGAAGTTCCCGCAGAGGTTTCTGTTAGTTTCAATGGAAGCAACCCATTAGCCGTCTTTAGCGAGTCTTAACCGAACCTTACCGTGGCTTCCAAAGAGTTTGAGTGCAAACGCTCGACACAGTACAGACTGAAAGCCTAATGTTTAGTGAATGCATGCATGGGTGAGGAAAGAAGAGAGGACGGTTGTGAGGAGGGGAAAAAGCAGGTGTTTGATTTCACTTCTTATGTTTCCCTGCGAAGGTGTGCGAGGGAGGTAACATTTCATCTGTTCTCTAACCGACATTTCTTTTTTGCATCACTTGAGGTCATGCTATCATGTGACTGGGCAGGTAAACCCTAAATTATTCAGCATTGGAAACATAAGCAAGTCAGACAGAAGAAGAATAGGACAACACAACAGCTCAGTAACACAAACGTACCAACTGAACAGCAAGGAAACACACTTTACATCTATACACGAGCCGGATTCTGGATGCTCTCAGGCATCGAGATTTTATTTGGAGAAAAATAATGGGGGAAAGATGTAAAAAAAGAGAGAAAACAGAAGGACGACGCATTGGCAATGGGCTCATGCTAATCCAAAGGGGTTTATCCTTCCCTACTGGCCCCACAACAGCAACAAGAGATTAGTCCAAATAAAACCAACTTAATACCACTGTCCCCTAAGACAAACACTCAAACTGTAATCTCATCCTGTCTACAGAACATGAAGGGACCGTTTTTTGTCCAGTGACGGCAATATAAAGAAACCAATACAGCTCTATAGCGCGATTGGGTGGCAAGTCGCCATACTTGCACGGTGTTAGGATGCAGTCAACCGGTGTTAATCCTCACACACAGATCAGGGCAGAATGCGTTAATGCTGAACACACTTACTCAAAATGATGTCCAACATGGACAGTTTGGGCTATTTGGTCTATATTCATGCTACACATTTGTTAGTCTAGGGTTCATTTAATTCAAGTGGTGCAATGTAGGTGGCTTCACATTGTATTTTTGTAACAATGACCTTTATGCATTGGTATAGCAAAAGCACAAGAAGTTTTATTTTACTATAACCCATCTCCGTTTGGGTTATACAGATGTTTAAGGAAACCTCAAATTAAAAATGCACCAAATTATTGCACCACTTGAGATGGGCTGACCCTTTATCTACATAAGATTTGTGTAGGAAGAAATGCATTTTAAGCTGTAAAAAAAATTGTGATAAACTTGCACATTCTACATGTCGCTTAGCAATCATAGAGTATGTACAGTAACTAGAGAACTATATTACTTTATTCCAATTATTATTAAGAAATACAACTATTTATTGAAAATGTGTCTTTTTTCATCACAATTTGTGTCTTATCTTCCTAAGGGTTCTTCTAAGGCACAATGCGAAGTGTAAAATAACTTTATGCTTTCAGCAGTGTCATGATAAATAGTTCACAGTCCTTTCAGAGTCCAGAAATATCAGCAAGAACGGCCCAACAAACATGAACATATCTGACAGCAGCTCCCTGAAAATAGAGCTGATCCTTCTTTAAAGGCAAACCCTCAAAATAAACCCAGCGGACCAAAAACACGTCTCCAGTGACTGTCCGAATGCTTAGAGAGTGGAACGATATTACCACAATCACAGTACCACAGGACCTTTCTGCAAAACAAGAATATTATACAAACATTATATAAACGGATGTGGATGATATTAAACCTTCCAAAATATGCATGCACTTTTTATTCCTAGAATCAGAATTCCTCATTTTTAGTAAACAGCATTTACTAAGAATTTTTTTAAGCAATCACATGATGAACAATAAAATCACCAAGAAACCCCTTAGAAATACACTGACGGAGGGGGATGTCTAGAGACTAGTGGTCCTTGTGTTACTTTAGTTCAAATTAAGAAAAGTCGATCTCTCGTACTCGATTTGTACAATGTGATTCTTATGGAAATGTATGATTTTTAGAAAAGAAATAAGCATGAAGAAAAGTCCACCCATAAAACTAATTATCAATGGACTGTGAGCAGAATTACCCACCAATTCACCAAAACTTTAAAAAGTTACGAATTGCCATGACATACGGCGCATGTTCTAAGAAATGTTTTTTGTAATAAACCTTTAAATAATGTTAGAATCACGACAAGAAAACTGGACATTTTAATGTTCTTAGAATATTAAACAAAATTTAAACAAAGTTATATTTTGGGTTAAATAAAGTCAGTAGAACGTTGAAATGTTTTTATAAAGCGGAGAGTTCCGGTGCTTGATTCTGATTGGCTGAGCCGCGTTCGAAGCTGTTGTAAATGACTCTACAAAGTAACATACACCTTTGTTTACGTTTGTGTGTTGCTCGGCAACCACTTTGTAGCAACCACAACTGTTTCTGAGGAGCTACATTGTTTGGTGGAAGAATACTGTTTTTATTAATATCATTACACTTTATTTACTCTGTTTTATTTTGTGAAACCTTACTACGTATATGGAATAACCGTTTTATAAAAGCAATAAGCCCCGAGAAGGCCAAAATTCACTGTAAACCACGGCTTCTTGGGGCTTATTGCTTTATTGTAATGTTTACATAACATTATAAACAAAACAAGAAAACTGGACATTTCAACGTTTTAGAAACATTTCAAAACAATGTTCCCACAATGTTTTTCTAACCTAAATTTGTTACCTGGGCACCTAGCAACCACTGAGAACACCTTAGTAACCACCTAACAATGTCCTAGCAACCACCAACATCATCCAACAAGCTACTGGTCAACAAAACTGTTATTCTAAAGACCTGTTCACACCAAGAACGATAACTATAAAGATAACTATACTAGCGCGTCTGATATCGTCGGTTTATTCCAAGCGCACGCTCGTCTGCCGCTTTAAATCGTCCAGCTCGTCATAGCAGGATGGATTCTGATTGGCTGTCAATGTTTTTATCGTTCATCAGCTGAAAAAAAAATCGTTCTGAAAGTGATTCCAACGATATCGTTTCTCTGTGCCTTTATCGTTATAGCTGTGGTGTGGACTCTGCTATTCTTTAATACTGAGAACGATTTTTAGAACTATATCTTTATCGTTATCTTTACAGTTATCGTGAACAGGCCTTAACTTAATAAACTGCAATCAGGACAAGTTTGTTGCATATTCAGAACGATCACTGTCACTGCAAGCGTATATATGTGACTCTGCAGCACAAAAGCAGTCTTAAGTCGCTGGGGTATATTTGTAGCAATAGCCAACAATACATTGCACGGGTCAAAATTATAGATTTTTTTTTATGCCAAAAATCATTAGGATATTAAGCATCTCAATTTCGAAAAATTTACCCTTATGACTGTTTTTGTGCTCCAGGGTCACATATATTAAAGTTTAAACCACCACTGAGCAATTTAACGCTCTAACAAGAGCCTGGAGAGGAAAACACATGTTAGTAATTGACAGCTGCAGAGGAACGCCTCCTGTAACTACAGCAGCATGTGAGTGTGCTCTTCTGTCCTCATCGCCTGCCGTTCGATCCCTCCTCACACACGAGCTGAAGCCAGATGGAGCAACAGACGGGAACGGCAAAGACACCACGAGACCAGAGGAGACTAAAACACACTTCAGCTAGACCCTCAGGCCTGTAATAACGGGGCCACGCTGAGGTTTTCTCTCTAAACCCATCCGAGCGCAACAGACGTGCCAGATCGGCATTTTCCCTGCAGCGCATCGCTCCCTGTCGTTCCTCTGATTAAACTATCTGTACTCCATCTCTAGACCGCAGGCAGGCTGGATTATGCAAAATACATCTCGACCGGTGTAATGATTTAATCACGAGAGTCATCCAGCCCAAGGCTTTACACAGACACCACCAGATCTCATTTTTGTTTGTGCCATGTTTCATGTAATACACTGATCACAGCGACTCCAGGAGGAATAGATTTCATACCAGAATGGAAACAGAGGTGAATGTGAGTTTGCAGTGGATTGTGGGAGATTGACTTTTGACTGTTAAAATTAACCCACCGAAAGGTTCAAGCAAGTCATTTGATAAATGTTTTTCTTTGGGTAACAGAGTTAATGCAATTATCTGTTAAACAACTAAAACTAATAAACAGGGTTGTGCACTGTTCAGAATTAAATGCTGAATATGAATTGAATAGAATTCAAAATTGCAGTTCAAATTTACATGCAAGGATGTAAAGTTACAATGAGTTGAAATGACAAGAAATCCTGTAAAAACTTTCATTTTTAACTATATAAAAGCAAAGTAAAGACAAACTCGGCTCGAAAAAAAAAAACATTTAAAAAGCCTTTGAAGTACAATAGAATTACAGATATATGAATACAATTCAGTAATTCCTCTTCCTGTCATTCTGATTCAAACTCCAATCAGGGTTATTACTAAAACAAAAACTATTAAAAAAACATGTTTATTAATTAAAATAAAGGTTATAAATATTATATACATATATATATATATATATATATATATATATATATATTAGATAAAAAGAAGAAAAAGCATCCTGTACACTACAGCTTGCATATAAAAATATATATAAAATACATATATATATATATATAAACACTTCTACCATGAAAAATTAAAATCATAAACCTTTTTTAAAATAAATCAAACCTCAATAAGAATATTTAAAGAAATAAAAATAAAAATGATGCATTTCTCAAAACTGTGTAGGGAAAAATGTTACAAAAAAAAAACAAAAACATATATATATATAACAAAATATAAACATAAAAGCTATTTCAAAATATTAATAAATAGTATATAGTAAATAGTGTTGAAATAACACTGATTCCAATACAAGTTCCTGTGTGTTGTGATTGACTCAATTCAAATTCACACTCATGAATATAAAGAGAGCCTGTTCTTAAATTATGAATTTTGCACAACCCTGCTAAAAATTTAAAAATAAAATATAGTAAATAAATAACCAAGTGTGCACAAGTTGCAGTGCAGTGTTTAAGTCCACTCCACAGAATTCCGCATTTTCTCCAAAACCGTGTGAAAAGATTCAGTCTGGGCCTGAAAATGAAACAGATTGAGATTCTGAGCAGAATAAAAGAGTCTCACCTTCACAGATTCTGTCGAGTCGTTGTCTCTTGACTTTGTGTTTGTCGGGCAGAGCCATGCTGACACACACACACACACACACACACACTCACACACACACACACGCGTCTGTCTCTCTGACGTGTGCCGCAGCGTTTAACACACTGATGATCTGTCCAACCGGGGCATCACCCCTCAGAACACCTGCATTAAACACACAAAAACACACTATTAGAGCCAGGAAACATGTTACACAGCATGCACAGCGTTCACAAACACTCTGTTATTCTTTAGCGTGCAAGTGACTTCTTTAGACTGAGAGAGTCAAACAAGCACAAATGCACATTTTACGAGTGTTCTTCTGAATGCACAAACACTTCTCATATTAAAATGAACACAAGTGCATTTAATGCGACAGCATCTTGAGTGTAATGACACACAGTGACCTGCAGAGGACAGTGAGACTCACATGAGGAGATCTGAGAGTCCACTCAAAGAGGTCAAACACACACACACACACACAGAGACACACGCACACTCACACACACACTGACACACACACACACACACACACACCCACACACACACGCGCGCGCGCGCACGCACACACACACACACACTCTCTCTCTCTCACACATACACACAGAGAGACACAGAGAAATAGCTTCTGGGTTTGTGGACTGTGAGACGTGCCACAAATCACTGATATTCTTTAAGACGTGTGAGGAACGAGGATTTTCAGGAGCAAACACATTCGTTTAGAGAGAGAGTGTGTGTGTGTGTGTGTGTGTGTCAGTGGAATCGTTGATGTGTGTGAATAATTTAAAAGGTCAAACCACCTGCAGACTGAAATCCTCTTTAGAGGCTGGGAGGGAACGCATCATTCACATCCAGAGGAGGAAGAAAGAGAAGTGATTATTGTGATCAACATCTGACCTTCAGACACATCATCACTGGCATGTGATGTCAGCAAAACGGTGCGATTCGTTTTTTAATCAGTTAATTTGATCTGCTAAACTTTCCAGAAATTATATTCTCACACTTCAGTCCCATAGTAACTGGCTGATGTTTCCTAATTCCTACTCCCTTAATGTTAACATTAATACTCATTAAATATTGGTTTTGCAGTGGCTGAAAATAAAATAAAAAATAAACAAAATTAAATTAAATTAAATAATGAAAAATAAAATAATGAAAAATAAAATAAAATACTAAAAACATTTTATTATTTGTATCTCGTTCAGTTTTGGTGAGCCTTGAAAAACATCACACATTACATCCAGAGACGTAACGCACATCTGTGTCTGAAATCCCTGAAGGAATAAATAGGCTATTTAGTCTATGAACGTGGAGGAAAAAGTGCCGCTGCTCCGATCTGATCTGCAATAGCAGGAGGATCCTTCAAATTAATACACAAACATCTGATATGGGCCCCCGGTCAACATATTTTATTTAACAGTAAACTCAATAAAATTCATGTAGGCTAATGGCCAGAACACGTCTCAATTCAAACACTGGCCTACATAAGCATCTCTAATTGTAGAAAATAAATCATACAAGCAAAGTTCATGTCTTGCAGTAAGAAAATGAACAGTAAAAGAACTAGGAGAAAAACACACATTAAAGGAATAACTGTATACTTTAGGTTATATACGCTACATTTTGAGATAAACGAACTGTCTATACATCTTAACGTACCAACTTTCAACTGACTACCACAAGCAAACAAGCAAAAACTCTCTGCGCTCTCCGTGCGTTTTGGTGCGCAAAGTCTTTCACTGCAGCTTTAATACTCAGAAGAGCTAAACTGGACAGTCTTTCTTGTGACATTGTGCTCCGGAGAAATGTCTTGATCACTTTCAATTTCGAGAACGAATGACAGCAATTGCATGGCAAAGTCTGGTGACAAGTCGTCAGAGTACTGAACCGCTAAAGCGTTTGCCATTTAAAACAGGTCGTTGTCAGAGAAGCGGAGCAGCGCACAAAAACATGCATCATCAAAGTGTGGCTTTACTGAATTTGCTCTTTTAATGTGAAAAAAAAAATAAATAAAAAAAATAATGAAAAATAAAATAATAAAAAAATTAATTAAAAATTAAATTAAAAATTAAATTAAATAAAATAATGAAAAATTTATTAAATAAAAAAACAAAATAAATAAAATAATAAATAAAAAATAAAATATAATAAAAAACAAAATTAAATTAAATTAAATAATGAAAAATTAAATAAAATAATAAAAAAAATATATATAATAATAATAATAAAATGAAAATATGGGTGCGATGGGTAAATGAGTATCCATAGTAGTTTATCTCTAACAACACCATAAACCAGCAGCTGTGTGAGTTAAACCACCACAAACCCACCGACTCAACCCATGATGCATCTTAACCCCGTCAGCGTCTGTAAATGCTTTGAAAGAGCTGTAAAACACAACACTGACCGTAAAAAACATAGAACGATGAAGAAAATGCAGTG
>NW_015626422.1:258943-269921 GCF_001515625.1 Sinocyclocheilus rhinocerous
GAGGAACGAGGATTTTCAGGAGCAAACACATTCGTTTAGAGAGAGAGTGTGTGTGTGTGTGTGTGTGTGTCAGTGGAATCGTTGATGTGTGTGAATAATTTAAAAGGTCAAACCACCTGCAGACTGAAATCCTCTTTAGAGGCTGGGAGGGAACGCATCATTCACATCCAGAGGAGGAAGAAAGAGAAGTGATTATTGTGATCAACATCTGACCTTCAGACACATCATCACTGGCATGTGATGTCAGCAAAACGGTGCGATTCGTTTTTTAATCAGTTAATTTGATCTGCTAAACTTTCCAGAAATTATATTCTCACACTTCAGTCCCATAGTAACTGGCTGATGTTTCCTAATTCCTACTCCCTTAATGTTAACATTAATACTCATTAAATATTGGTTTTGCAGTGGCTGAAAATAAAATAAAAAATAAACAAAATTAAATTAAATTAAATAATGAAAAATAAAATAATGAAAAATAAAATAAAATACTAAAAACATTTTATTATTTGTATCTCGTTCAGTTTTGGTGAGCCTTGAAAAACATCACACATTACATCCAGAGACGTAACGCACATCTGTGTCTGAAATCCCTGAAGGAATAAATAGGCTATTTAGTCTATGAACGTGGAGGAAAAAGTGCCGCTGCTCCGATCTGATCTGCAATAGCAGGAGGATCCTTCAAATTAATACACAAACATCTGATATGGGCCCCCGGTCAACATATTTTATTTAACAGTAAACTCAATAAAATTCATGTAGGCTAATGGCCAGAACACGTCTCAATTCAAACACTGGCCTACATAAGCATCTCTAATTGTAGAAAATAAATCATACAAGCAAAGTTCATGTCTTGCAGTAAGAAAATGAACAGTAAAAGAACTAGGAGAAAAACACACATTAAAGGAATAACTGTATACTTTAGGTTATATACGCTACATTTTGAGATAAACGAACTGTCTATACATCTTAACGTACCAACTTTCAACTGACTACCACAAGCAAACAAGCAAAAACTCTCTGCGCTCTCCGTGCGTTTTGGTGCGCAAAGTCTTTCACTGCAGCTTTAATACTCAGAAGAGCTAAACTGGACAGTCTTTCTTGTGACATTGTGCTCCGGAGAAATGTCTTGATCACTTTCAATTTCGAGAACGAATGACAGCAATTGCATGGCAAAGTCTGGTGACAAGTCGTCAGAGTACTGAACCGCTAAAGCGTTTGCCATTTAAAACAGGTCGTTGTCAGAGAAGCGGAGCAGCGCACAAAAACATGCATCATCAAAGTGTGGCTTTACTGAATTTGCTCTTTTAATGTGAAAAAAAAAATAAATAAAAAAAATAATGAAAAATAAAATAATAAAAAAATTAATTAAAAATTAAATTAAAAATTAAATTAAATAAAATAATGAAAAATTTATTAAATAAAAAAACAAAATAAATAAAATAATAAATAAAAAATAAAATATAATAAAAAACAAAATTAAATTAAATTAAATAATGAAAAATTAAATAAAATAATAAAAAAAATATATATAATAATAATAATAAAATGAAAATATGGGTGCGATGGGTAAATGAGTATCCATAGTAGTTTATCTCTAACAACACCATAAACCAGCAGCTGTGTGAGTTAAACCACCACAAACCCACCGACTCAACCCATGATGCATCTTAACCCCGTCAGCGTCTGTAAATGCTTTGAAAGAGCTGTAAAACACAACACTGACCGTAAAAAACATAGAACGATGAAGAAAATGCAGTGAGAAACTGCTGTGAGGTGAGCGAGCGTGAGCCGCTGCATTACCAGCAGAATAAAAGTGCTGATCTCCCACAAACCCAGAAAAACAGCCATTCATCACACTGATCCTGGAACAGCAGCATTGAGTTATTCACTGAGAAACACAGACCTCCATAACCTGATTAACTAGAGATGCCAAACCAGCCCAGGAGGTTCACCATCATCACCGGGGCTCAGGTCTTCAACGTGAAGCGCGTCGTTTCAGTCAGAAGTTCAACAAACACATCAATGTTTTGGGAATGAACTGCTGATGAACGCTGTCGATTCAGCGCATAATTCACTAAAAACATGGATGAAAGGAACATAATTTGATGAACTGCATCTACACAAATGAGACATACAAGTAAAAATTATATTTACTTCACTATCACTAATCACTACATGCAAACATAGCTAAGATCTGTGAATGAGCTGCATGACATAATGAGCCTAATTTACATAAAAAGAGGTGTGTTTGTGCTCAATTACTTCATTTACAAACTCACAGGAGCACTATTTCACTGTTGATTAAACTAGAGTGCGGTTAGTGAATAAGATTATTGCATGGAAAAAATGCATGAAACACACACACACACACACACACAAACACTGAGACACTCACACACACACACACACAGACACACACGACTTAATAGCTTATTTATTTTCAAACTTTTTTTTACATTTTAATCTGGACTACAACATGTCCTAGATATTGTTTGAAAATGTTTTGATTCTTTATTGTTCAGTCACACTTTACATTAAGGCCCCATTAGTTAACATTAGTTAATTCATTAGTTAACATAAACTGCCAATGAAAAATTCTTCTAAACATTCATTGATCTTAGTTCATTACAATATTTAATAACACGCTGTTAAAATCAAAAGTTGCAACTGTGTTATTTATTGAGCTCAAGCTAACATGAACTAAGTTTATTTTTTGAACAAAGATTAATAACTTCTGTAGCAAATGTAGCTATTGCTGATTGTTAATGTT
Organism: Sinocyclocheilus rhinocerous; assembly: GCF_001515625.1. Taxonomy (NCBI): domain Eukaryota; kingdom Metazoa; phylum Chordata; class Actinopteri; order Cypriniformes; family Cyprinidae; genus Sinocyclocheilus; species Sinocyclocheilus rhinocerous. Next base: position 261,714 of record NW_015626422.1, read on the forward strand.
AGTGCATTAACTAAGGTTAACTAATGAGATCTTATTGCAAAGTGTTACCTATTGGTCTTTATAATTCTTTTGCACTTTCAACTGTGTGAAATTATTTACTTTATACATTTTTTGTGTATTGCTTTATTGTATTTAATTGTTCAGTTTCTTTTTGTTATAAGAAAAAAGTTATTAAACCTGTTATACTTTATTATGACAACACTTTCTTGCAACTAAATTTCAATATCGTGAAAATACTGTATACCGTGATAAAAGCATTAGCAATCAATCGAAACATGAAAATCTGATACCGTCACATGCCTAACTCAAACACACACACACTTAGGTCATGTGATGCCTCTTTTCTCTCACCAGGGTTGTGTTTTTCACCGGTGGCCTCCGTTTCAACTCTGAAGGTCACAGGGTCAAACACGCCTCTCACACACTCAACAGTCCTGGACTGGCACAAATCCAGACTGAGCTCACGGTGTTCCCAGGATGCCCGGCAGCGTGTGTGTGTGTGAGTGAGTGAGAGAGAGAGAGAGAGAGAGAGAGAGTGTGTGTGTGTGTGTGTGTGTGTGTGTGTGTGTGTGTGTGTGTGTGTGCTGTTTTTTTATATTGCTAATTAACTTCTGTTTGACCAAGGTTTCTCCAAAATGGATTGTTTCTTCAGATAAATTATAAGCCTATTTTGTTGAAATAGGATATTTGTGTCACAAAGAGCTGTTTACAAACATGTGTCTGTGTGTTTCTGCTGTTCTTTTATATTTCTTTGCTCTTGTTGGTTGAAGCTGATCTCAGTTTGTCTTTGACAGTAAAAACACACACACACACACACACACACACACACACACATACACACACACACATACACACAATACTGTATGTACTGTAAACTATATGATATTTTCAAAAGAACAGAAATGTTCAAAGAATAGAAAAAAATCATGCACCATTGTCAAGTCATATTAATTGGTACAACACTTTTCACAACACATCATTTCAAAACATACTAAGATTCCTTCAACCTTTTCCGAACAGCGTCTCTGTTGGTCTCCTTGACCTGGGTCATGACCTCTGAGAGGTCGAGGGTTCAGAGGTCAACTCTTGTTCTGTTAGACACATGGACTCTTATATTCCATCCTGAGATTGAGAGGCTTTATTACACTCAAGTGAAGCATACGGGACACTTTTATAGATGCCTCAGACCTGTCACAGTGAAATATCTCTCCACACAGAGCCTCTTTTAGCCAAATTTACAAGCTGGGAGATTGTAAGGAAACACAGAGAGGCAAACCGACTGAAAATGAGGGATTCTGGCCATGAAACATCCGTATGCATGCGGCAGGAGAGAGCAGAATTAACGTCACCCATCACACGCAGACTGAAGAACTACAGTCAGAGGAGAAAATCAAGTATCCCAACATTTTTATCTTGTCCTATTAAAGTGAAAGCCCCTCCTTTCCTGCTCTGGCACATAAAACTGTCGTCCCGCGGGCTGATTTATCCACCCGTCCCAACGATCGCAACACCTCCAATTAATTTTTTGTGTTCCCGGTGCTCTCTGCGGCCTGTAAATGTAATGAGACTGCAGCAGGGAAACTGCTGAGTCCAGTTAATGCATGAGCCACTAATAATAGTCAAAGCTGGCCTGAAACAAGCTCTCAGATGCAGTGTGCAGTGATTAATATGATTCATTACTGACCTCTGAGCACCTGACTTCAGAAAAACACAAAAACACCCTGCATTTCTGCATCTAGATGTATAAAATATACAGTATACAGAGAGCAGAACAACCTGTAAATAGTTCAGTTTTAAACTGTAATTTAAAAGAAAAATACATAGCAAATACCATCTAATGTGAAGTGTCACCCAGGGAATTCTGGGAATGTCGGTTTACGGTTTTTCACTGTAAATTATAAGATGACTTGTTCTTTTTTACTTTAAAAATGTACAAATCTGAAATATTTAGTTTCTATTACATTACATCATTACATTATATAGTACTGTACTGTTAGATGTTATTTATTTATTTATTTAAATCAAGTTTATTTTATTTTTATTAAATTTATATATTTATTATTTATTTAAATAATAATTTTTAACAAATATCATGAATCATTAATATAAATCATTAATATATATTAGGAGTTGGCCGATTATCGGCGCCGATATTAAACATTTTTATGGTTATCATTATCGGTCATTTTCAAAACCGATTTTCCAATAAAATAATTTAAAAGCATTTAAACAAAGTTTTTCTCAGAGCCCTTGTTATTCTTAATTTTGACATTAATTTTCATTTTTACACCAGACATATATATCGGTTCAAAATATTGGTTATTGGACTACTTGATCTGTAATAATCGGTATCGCATCGGCCTTGATTTTTTATTTTATTTTTTTATCTTATTTATTATTTTTAACCAATTATTACAACAGATTTATGTATGTATTTATTTATTTTATATATTTATAATATCCTTTTACGCAATTATTTTATTACATTTTGTAATTATTTATTATGTAAAAAATATTATTTAATTAATTTATTTATTCAATTCATTATTTATTAGAAGATCACTTTTTGCAATGTTTAACTCATTTTTTTCTTCCCAAAATAAAACGACAACACACACTATGTGTTTAGAGCGATATGAGGCAGAGTAGATAGATGATAACTTGTTATCTTATGAACAAAAAAAATTAAAATTAAGTTTGTCCTGTATAAAAAGAAACAACATTTAGCCAATTATAAAAATATTTTATTTTATATTATTGTTTTAATAATCACTTCTTGAGCTCTGACTGGAAATTGTACAAAGCAAAATTAGTGAATGTGAATATTTCACTGACTTAAATGTCAGAATTTTGTTGTCAAACTAAATAAAATTCAAGATAAATATGTTTCCAATCAGTCAGTCTGTGCTGCTGCTGGTTGAGTTTCAGCATCACAGGAAGTCCCTGTCAACATGAGAACGCATCATCCGAGCACTTCCTGTCTGAGTTCTCAGGTAAACAGACACATGATGTCACCTGTCTGCTTCACATCAGCAAACCTGCACGTCGTCGCGTCACGCATTCGTCCTTCATCAGCGCGTGTCGTTTCTGAGCGCAGGTTAATGAACGCTCTCACAGACTCTCGATCGGGTCACGGGAGGTTAATTACAGAACGCCGCACTGACAGACGGCCAAACTGATATGCAAAGCAGCCAGCGCTCGCAATTACTGCAGCAAAACAGCACTGACAGACGCAGCACACATGTCTCTAGACGCACAGCGAGCTTCATTTATTTGTCTTTATGGTTACACGAGGCTGACATTTATCCATTTTTCATGAGCCAGCTTCAGCGTGCAACAAACAAATCGATTTCCCAAGCAGTAGATTACAGAGCAAAGACAATATCAGAGCTTCAGTGGACCACAATTAATCCTGAAGAGGGGCGGAGCCTCTTTAGAACCCTCCAATCACAGCCACTCTACACACAACACCAGACGCCTGATTGGCTGATCTATTGCATGCAGCAACTAGTGGCACCTGAGATGCAGATTTATCACTGAAAAGCATCAGAATTCGGTAGCGTGTATTAAATGGAAACATTTAATATCATCAAGATTTGATGAAGTGATGGACCGATATATCACCGAGGCTGATGACTTTGGCCGATTAACGCTAGTGCAGGTTCAGCCATGTCAATGCAAAATAAGCATTTTCAGTTTTTCATTTTGTAAATATTGCTTGAAATAAGTGTTTTATTTCAGAATTTTTTTAGTGCATCTCACTTGCTATCATTACTGTATTATGTAAATATTGTAATATTTGCATGCATACATTATGTATAAATATATATAAATGAGAGAGAGAGACACACACACACATTAAAAATGTATTTTCTGTCACTTTTGATCAACTTCATGATCAACATAATGCTTTAATTTAAATATCAGCATGTTTAATCCATCCAGTGGTTATCATCTCTGAAATAAACATGGTTATTTTGCATTTTTAAATCTAATTTTGTGCTAAAATGCATCAGCTCAAATAATGAGTCACAAATCACAGCTAATATAATGTTCATTTGTCACATTGGAAAGGAAAGTGTAGGGCATTGCATTGTACTGCATGCAGTGTGTTCTGCTGTGTTGTATGAAGCAGATTTCAGAAGATCACCAAGAGAGAAAGCGTACTGCAGTACGAGTATATTCTCCAAACACAGCCTTAGATTCTCCTCCAGACAACTAAACAACAGGAATTAATGTTTAATAATCAAAATGTTGAATCAAATCCTTCCCAAGCAGCAGCAGCAGCAGCGCCGCACGTTCTGCTGGGATCACATTACATCTCTATACAAACCGTCATAAACGCACCTCAAACATGTTTGTGAGAAACGGAGCTCACAGACTGAAGTTTTTCCATCTTCTCTCACTGTTTCTGAGCCGGATGAGAAACCGTCCTCTGATAATGCAGCCGGAGCTTTGCTGTTTTCTTACTCTAGTCTGTTCCATTAGAATATTTTCCATCTTCTGAATAATCAGAGAATAACGCAGATCCTGAGGTTTTCACCAAATACAATCCTGGGCTGCACTATTCAGAGAAAAGAAAATTAAATTGCAATTTTTCTGATAAAAATTGTGATTTAAAATGCAATAAAAAAAATAACGCTCCAGGATTGTTTATATATATAATTTAAAGAAATACATATATAAACTCAGTGGTTTAATGTTTAAAAATGAAGAGATTAAGACAGCCATAAATATAAGTATTGTAATTTAACAGTTATGCTGTATATTATTATTAATATTATTATTAATGTTTTTATAAAATACTTTATTTTTATTAAGATTATTTTTAAGATTATTATTGTTGTTGTTGTTATTATTATTATTACACTAAATAAATATATTTAAGCTCAATGTTTTAACATTTGAAAATAAAATTTAATAATATACATAATAATAATAATAAACCAAACAAGAAATGTATTAATAATATTAATAAAATATTACTGTAAAATAAAAATAATCTTAATAAAATATATATTATAAATAATAATAAATATATATTTATTTATAATAAAATATATTTAAGAAAAATATAAAAATACAAATACAGTTATTATTATTATTATTCAGTACAACTGTTAAATTACAATACTAGTATTTATGGCTGCCTTCATTTTTTTATTTTCAAATGTTAAAACATTGAGCTTAAATATATTTATTTAGTATAATAATAATAATAACAACAATAATCTTAAAAATAATCTTAATAAAATAAAGTATTTTATAAAAACATTAATAATAATATGCAGCATAACTGTTAAATTACAATACTTATATTTATGGCTGTCTTAAAAAACATTAAACCACTGAGCTTATATATGTATTTCTTTAAATAAATCGACGTAATAATTGCACAAAGCCATAATCTCGATTTTGGTTTTATGAAGCCCAAATACAATCTTCTTTCAGTGTGTGAACCACATGATGTTGCTCCGCGTGTCTTTGTTGAATGTAAAGATGAAGATCAACAGTGAGTTGGGCTTATTTTTATCAAAGCAGCTCGTCTGGTTTCTTCTCCTCAATGAACTGCAGTTTCAGATCTGCATGAGAATAAACACGTGGAGCTTCATCTCCAACACGTCCTATTTAAAATCATCCTGAAACGGGCCACAAATCACAGGGTTTCGGCACACTATCAGACTATCAGAGCGTTCACTCGCACATCCATCACCTGATGCATCAGAAGATACAGAGCGCAGGAACAGATGGCCCGGGTCCAGGTGGAGCAGAGGACGCTGGGTAATTTAATATCCCATTACGCATGTCTGACACAAACCAAAACGACTGATACACAAGGTCCTGCACTGCCAGCAATATGACACTGAGCTTCGTGATCTTCACGAAATGTGTCTTAAAGGTCCCCTGAAATGCTTAGAAACACGCAGCGTTACTCTGTGTGTTGACGTCATTTAAACTGAAACAGGAAGACAGGGCGGGACATATCAAGCAGCCCCGCCCCTTTTTAAAATAGCCAATAGCGTTTTGTCACTGTTTTGGAGCACACTGCCTTATAGATAACCTTAAGACTAACATATTGATACTAACACCCCAAAAACAACCCCAAAAAACCACAAACTCATTTTTTATTTATGTATTTATTTAATTCTTTTTTTTTTTTTTTAAATATGTCTATATAGTTTTTTTGTTTTATTTCAGTACATCAAGTTAAACTAAATAACAGCTGAAATAAAGTTATAGTTTTTTGTGTGTGTATATATTAATATATATTTTTAGTTAAAGCTTTATTTTAAGTAGCTATTTTATTTTAAGTAACAAAAATTGTTTATGGTTTTAGTTTTACTTTATAATAACCCTTATCATAACTCATCTGTCTTCCATAATAAAATGTATTTCATAATAAAACATGATATTTCATAAAAACGTTGTAAGATGGGACTTGACTAGATGGTGAAAATGATTTCTAGAATTACAGGTGGTGGGAAAATACAAAGAATTGAAACAAATTTGAATTTGAATTTAAAATGAATTTATAAAAGGGATAGTTCCGGTCCTTGATTCTGATTGGCTGAGCCACGTTCGAAGCTGTTGTAAATGACTCTACAAAGTAACATACACCTTTGTTTACGTTTGTGTGTTGCTCGGCAACCACTTTGTTTCAACCACAACTGTTTCTGAGGAACTACATTGTTTGGTGGAAGAATACTGTTTTTATTAATATCATTACACTGTAAACCACGGCTTCACGGGGCTTATTGCTTTATTAGAATGCAAAAAGTGTTGTTTTAATGGATCGTCCTTATATTTATTATATTGTAAATTATAAATTATATTTTTCTTAAATACTTGATTTTTTCAATTTACAGAGATTATATTTCTTATTTTGTTTACTATTTTTTTTGTAATAATAATAATCATAATACAATAATTATGATGATTTTACAAGTCATATTGATATATGAGATGACACGGCCTAACCGTGAAACCGCAGCGGTTAATATTTAACCAGCTTGACTATAAATCATTAGCTAACGAATAAAGACTCGTTCAGAAAGCCACTGCAGGACGGAGCCATTCATTATTCATCAGCATCTTTACTCCTTCAGCGTTCAGACAGTTAAAGCATTTCCTCCAGAGCGAAGCACGTCTCTCGAATCGAGGAAAAATAATGTGCAATTTAGGTCCGACATCATTTCCAAAGGTCAGCGTGAGGCCTCGGCTCGGTTCTTAGAGAAATTATAGGCTTTATGGAAAATTGTTACATTAAAAAATCACTCCAGACTGACTCCAATCACAGCTCTTCTTGCGCTCTCTCCCCACGCACGTAAATATAAAGCGGTCAGTGCTATTTTAGGGCTCTTTGTGAGCGTGTGAGTGTGTATCTGGCTCTGTTGTATAATAAACAGCAGCTCTAAAAGAAAACAGCATTCATGGGAGTTTCTAGAATCATCTGAATTCTCAGGGTCATTAATTCCGGATGAATCGGGGAGCTTCTCGGACCGTCACACGCTCAACAGCAGCAACAGAAGCAGGGTTTGTGTCTTCAGACTGAAGAGGAGTGTTTATGATCCAACAGGAGACGCATACACACACACAAAGTGACATTTAAATAGTCTGGAGTCGTTTGACGAACTGTAATTTAGCGCCGTCACAAACGCATCTCCCTGCAGACCTTTGCAAATGTCATGCGGGAGGATGATGTGTCCCTCAAAACTCTGCATCTTCTGCATCTTTTCCCTGTTACTGAAGCATTAAACGCTGAATCTACACATAATGCACCTGCACATGATCAGAAAGTGTCAAATTTCCTTCAAAACATCTCAAAAGTATCACAATCGTGAGTCAAACCTGCCTAGGCGTACGTCCAAGAAACATGGTATTATAATCAGGGTTGTGCAAAATTCAGAATGGAAGAACTGATGTTAAATGTGATGAAACACACTACCGTTTTTTAAAATGTCTTTGAAAGAAGTCTCTTCTGCTCACAGAGACTGCATTTATTTGATCAAAAATACTGTAAAAATTGTGAAATATTTTTACGATGTTAAAAAGCTGTTTTCTATGTGAATATCTGTTAAACTGTCATTTATTTCTGTGATGCGCAGCTGTATTTTCAGCATCATTACTCCAGTCTTCAGTGTCACATGATCTTCAGAAATCATTCTAATATGCTGATAAACATTTCTGATTATTATCAATGTTGAAAAC